>NW_027492839.1:332500-430897 GCF_021521415.1 Bidens hawaiensis
CAAAACATTTAATTCCCGGTAAAAATTGAGACTTTCGAGTCTATTGTATTATGTAAGATGTGCTTTACTTGGTCCAACTGTCATCTGGTGTCTGATTAGAAGGGTACTGGTGTGGTCCAGTCACCCACGAAAAGTTTCATGTCAGTCCGTCACACTAAAGTACACTACTTTATTATCATTATAGAAGCACAAATAAATACGTATTTACAAGCTCGTAAAGACTACACATTAATGATTTTAGAATCTAAGTCACGTACCTTCTTGGTCCGGAAACTTTAGATAGATCAGCATGTATCTCGGTTAAACACAAAACCAAGATTTCGAGTCTTGGGATAATATTAATAGATATACAAGTTAGCAAGAATCGGAAACAAATTATACACCATAATAATATAAACTAACCAATATTTTTTACCAAATTATACACAAAAACTATGACTTTTATCTTGATCAAAAAGTTATTTCAATCTTATTCTAATTCAACATTCTAATTTCAAAGCAGAATAGTAAACTTTGAATATTGATATCAAAAGGGGCTAATTTTCATCTTCGAAATATCTTATCTAACAATACTGTTCTCAATTAGCTTAAAGTTTGTAGTTAGGAGTGTGCATTAAACTAAAAAAACCGATCAGGAACCTAAAAATCGACAGTTTGGTTTTATGTTTTTGTAAGAGCCGAACTAGTCTTGGTTTTGTATGTAATTAAAACCGAAAACCGAAACAAACTGAATTTATATATTCTCATGTTTTATTTTTTATTTCAAGTAATTTATAATCATGCAACAAATATGTACCGTTTTAATTCAAATGTATAATGATTCAGTAATTATTAATTGAATTTTTTTTATTTTTTTTCGCGATAAGGGTTCTTTTTATATATAACACAAACCGAGCTACATCTAGATAATGGGTAAGCGAGCATCAAGCTGTTCCTTTTATGAATTTGAAAAAATGATTAGTTCAAATTCATTAATATGGGTCAAATTTTTACTGGACCCAAAATTATCAAGCTCAAATGGCAAAATCAAAACCATTAGTTTTGGTTTTTTGTTCGGTTTCAGCCCAAAACCGTTCCGAACCGAACTATGCACACACTATATCAAATCTGTTTAAATAGATTGGTGTAAAAGGTGTATCTGATCCCTACAAACAATATCATCACCAGCAAATAAGTGAATTTGCATTTTGAAAGATTCGGTTGAGTTATGAGTTTTGAAAAAGATGAAAATTTTGAATTTCTGCTGCATTATTTTGAACACATAAAGCCCATGAACCACTAAAATAAAATAATAGTTTTATTAATATAATAATTATTACCATTTTGTAATTTTAGATTAATATATTAATGGTTTTGCACAAATCGGTTTTTATAAACTTTAAGGAGCTTGTGATGAAAATACTTTCACTTAACTCAACTTTTTTCAATTATTCACAACCCAGCCTAAACAATTTTTTTATTATATTCGTTTTAATTTATTCTATAAATTTATTATAAATAAAAAAGTATTTATTAAAACTAAACAAGACCGTGTTTTGAATTAATAAAAAAAACTAATCACTTAAATTTCATTTTGAATCTAATAATTTATTTAAAAGTTAAAAAAAAACTATTCTTACAAGCTCATATTAAAAAAATACATATTCTTGAAAATACTCTATTTTAAATAAAATTTGTATCAAAATATTAAAAAAACGAAAACTAAATAAAGCTGTGTTTTTATATATATTTTTTGAAAAGTTAAATAATTTAAGTTATTTAACAAAATCAAATTATCAATAAAACTAATTGTTAGTAAAAAAAAAGGTACACTCTTGAGTTGGCATGTGTCACACAATCTTAGTTTGCCAAATTGCCACTTGACACACCAACCATGTTGTAAAGTTTTGGTGACTTTATTTTTTTTTTCTTTTAATTATTTGGTCAAAAACATACTAAAAACGATTAGGAATAAAGTTGGTCTGAATTAGGGAGGGACCGTATTATTATTATACATAATTATTAATTTAGTCCCTGATATTTTTCTAAATTAATAAGATTGTACAATTTTTATAAGTTGCAAGTATTGGTACTAAGGTTTTAATTTTGTAACAATATTAGGTAATACCATTAACTTATGTTAAAAGTTAACGAAGTTCGCATCAACTCGTTGTCGTAACACCCCGGTTTACCAATCCCCAGGCTTCAATGCTTGGATTTTACCAATGCTCGATTTTTACCGAAAGAATAAACATCGTTTTACTTTTTAAATTTTTTTTTTATGTTAGTCCTTAAATGTTAATTCAATAAATTTGTATTTTTGGGTTTTATTAAGTATGTTAATATAATTAATTATTTTTTTAGGTTTAATTTCGGTACCGTAACGAATGTAGTTTTAACAGATAGAATTAACGTTGACTCACAACTGTAATGCCGTAACGCCTGAGTTTTACCTACCGAATTCGCCACGCAACACACATGTAAGTCACCGGTTGCCTACCTTATTAAAACTTGTAATTCTAAAATATTTCTAAATACAAATATGCCAAATAATTTAGTGAGAACACGTAATGGCAATAAACCCGAGCCCTACGACAGTGAGTTGACGCAAATTCCGTTAACTTTTAACAAAAATTAAAGGTAGTACCTGATGTTGTTAAAATTAAAACCTTGGGAAAATTTAAGGGACTAAGGTGCTGTTTGTTTTTGCAGACATAAACTGTCTGCAAGCTGATTTCATCTGTTTTCATGTCTGCAACTGAAGATGTGGTCTGAAGATCTGCAAGCTGAAAATAAAAGACTGTTTGTTTTTATAAGCTGATACTGTCTGCATAAACTGAAAATAAACTGCACAAAATAGCTCAAAAAACAACATAACAAACTTGCCTGAACAAAAGCAATCGAATAAATAAAAATCCAACAAACAAATATGAATCAACAGATGCTAGTTTCGTATTTGAACCTAAACCCGACCCCCCCTTGTTTGATTTTGATGGTGTTGCGTGTGTGTTTAGGGTTTTTCAATTGTGCGCCACAAAACCACACTATACATATACATAGCCCTGATTATCTCTCAGTTTAGGGTTTTGTTTTTCAATCAACACCATGGGAGGGGCTGGTCGGAGGAGAAGAGGGAGGTACCTGGTCGGAGGAGAAGAGGGAGGTCACCGGAAAAATGATCGGAGGAGGAGGAGGAGGAGCGCCGTCTGATGTTGTGTGCGTATATGAGGGAGTAGGGTTTTGTGAAGATGTTATAAGAATGAGATCATGTCTTATTTTTGAAGAGGAAATAAGATGTGTTCAGATCTGTTTAAAAAAAAAACAAACAGTCTTCAAGGGTGACGTCTGCGCGCCTGCAGACATAAGCTCCCTTGAAGATGTTTGAAGAAAAAACAAACACCCCCTAACTTTGTAATTGTTTTTTGTATATCATTCAAACAATACGCGGGAATTTTTGAATGAGAGATAGATCGGGGTTTGAGGGTTTCGAAGATTGAAGATCTCCTTGATAATAATAATGTTTCGCAATCCTTTGCTGCCGGTACCGGTCACTCGATCTAAACCTATAATCATATAGTGTACTCCACATCACTTGCAAACACTTGGTGGTGAATCACAATCCTAACCCTGTACCATATCGTCAAAATAAGTTAATCCAATGCAACAAGTTCATGACTTTTAATAATTAACAGATCGATTCACACTTGGACGAGCTATCTGGCATCAACAGTATACCATGCTCCTTCATAATTTTGCCTAACTTCAGTGCTGTGATCTGTGACCCCTTTAATACCTCAAAAATAGACCTGCTCAAAAGTCAAAACCAACATTATTTTTATGTGATCATAAAGTAATACCTTTAGAAAAAATAAAATTTTATATCATGTGTTTCTTACAATATTTGTTTCCACGGAAGCTACTCAGACCCTTGATTTTATTTAACCCTTCTGCAAGTCAAGATTCATGCTTAAATATTAAGCATTTTTCCGATTGAGATATAAACACCATCAAATAATTTGTAATATTTTGTTACCGGAAAAAATCTTGGCATTAGCTTTTCAACATTTTCTTGTAAAGCCACAAGACCATAAGATGCCAACCTGCCTGCCTCATTCCTCAGAATCCTTGCCTATGAAATTTATAACTTCAAATCAAAAAACCAACCAAATGTCCAAAACAAATGTTTCAAGTACTACAACAACATACCCTTGCAATGAAGCTCTGTCCCAACAATCACACTTCCGATCCCTTTCGACAAGCAAACCTAATAATTAAATCAATGATTCAATATTTAATTTTTCCTATACTATGATTGAATAGTAAGAGCAAGACACCACAACCCTACCGAATAAAACGCTAGATTAAATGGTTGCATACTAACCATCTGATGTGAATAAAATGCATATAACACCGAAAACCAATCAAATGGTTGTATTGAGTGTGTTAAGTAGAGGCACGAACAAGTCCATCTTTTATATACAGAAATTGCCATGCCCTGTTCTAATTTCAAGATTAAAATTAGAGTATGATAACAGATGGAATTGGTTCATTACCGATGAGAGAATTAGAACCGATGTGATGTGGGCTTCAATTTAATAAGAGAATGACAGGGCTTCAACTATTGATGTGTTTCAATCAATAGAGGAGAGAGAAGTAATTGAAGGAGCAATTAATCAAACCCACGTGAAACCGTTGAACCGGTGAAGGGACAATAATTATCAACGTCGCCGGCAGGTAGGTGTAATAAATATTACGGCGTCTGTGAAAAGTTGCCTATGGCTAATGTAATATAGATATAGATATAGAAATAGAAAAGGGTTCAAATAAAAGTTTACTAGGAATGGTAAGAACCAATAATTTTCTGATATTTGGCATTACAAACTATGTTGAAAGAACAATTCTAAGAAACTATGTCGGTTATAGTGATGAAAGAGTAATTCTAGGAAACTATTACTGTTATTGGTAATTTTAAATCTCAACTATTGATTAACATGATCCAATGGTTATGATTTATTCATAGTCTTCCTAAGAAACAACTTCTTTTTAGAATAACCCTCCCCTATATATATATATATAGGGGTGGGTTACTGTACAATAATCAGTTATCGTACATTAGGTACGCGAGCTCTATAAAAGTCGATTTTACGCGGTGGCATAATCGTAAATAACCAAATCTAATTCTATAATCTAATTCATCAATTGATTCATCAGACGTCCATCCATATCAATATAATTCAATCGTCGATCCATATCAAACTAATCTACAGATTGACATCAAATTAAATTGAGTTATCTAAACCTAAAAAATGTTCGTTACCTACGAATAAACTTCAAACACAATCGGTCAATTTTTTTACAATTAAACAAACGATTGTTGTTTGTTCTTCAATGTTTCGCCTAATCATATATATTTGAGCCTTCAATTTTACAATTGCAACTTATTTTGGATGTTAAACAAAACTGAAGACACTGTACATTTAAACGTTCTGACAAAAAACGAACATCTTAAAACATTCAAGTTTAAAAGTTCTGTACCAAAACTTTAGAAGTTCTAACATAAACATCAATCGATTATGGAATTGCAGAAATAGTGCACTCAATCGAGCTCTGATTATGGTTCAAAATATTATGTTTAAACGTTCTGAAACAAAACTGAAGACTTTTAAACGTTATGGCCAAAAAAGAACATATTTAAACGTTCTAATACGTTCACAGATGTTCTGGGTGTTAAAAAAATGAACATCTTTAAACATTCTAAGAAGTTCTGCGTGTTCAAAAAATTTTATAAGTTGTGATAAAGTTTAAGTTTAGAAGTTCTAAGAAGTTCCGAGTGTTCAAAAGAGTTTAGAAGTTCTATGAAGTTCTGGGTGTTCAAAGAAGTTTAGAAGTTCTGGGTGTTCAGAACTTCTAAAACTAACCAAAAAAAAAGTAAACACCTGTAAACATGAAAATGAACACTGAAATCACTTCATATAATCTCATAATCATCAAACAATCGTCAATCGACCGTTAATTTGATCATTTATTCGATCATATGAACAAAATATGGAACGTTTGCAATTGGGTTTCTGCAAAACTCAAAATTGTTTAATTGAAACTTCAAATTGATGATTAATTGGACCAATTTCAAAGTTTAATTGATCAATTAGTTCAACAATTTCATTTTCAATTGGTCAGTTTTATCAACTGACATGTGAGCAACGATTGATGGTTGTATCGGAAGAAGATGATGGTCGCGAAGGTGGATGGTGGACGGAATCGTTGAACGGCGATGGTGAAGGTGGACGGAATCCACGGGAGAAGAGGTTGACGGAGGCCGGCTCGCGTAATTGTGATTTTATGGTTATTGAAGATGGACGTCTGAGTATATCGCGTACCTATTGTACGATAAAGGATTTTCGTATTCCATCCTTTACCTACATATATATATATATAGGATTACGATCATGAGAGAACCTTTTTAAAATTGAGAACTATGAGAATCACTAAAATAAAAAAAAATCATAAAATAAAAAAAAAAACACAAAAATCAAAAATGTAAAAAAACCAAAATTCTTATTTTATCATCCCGGTTTCATTAAAAAAAACTCGGTTTAGCTAAATTATATACTCATATGTATAATATATACATATATGTACATTTACATGTTTTTTTTGTACACATGTGTATAATTTAAAATAAATGATACTGTACATATGTGTATATTACGTAACTAAAGATTATATAAAATTATACATATGTGTATAATACGACGTTTTTTTATTTTTTTTAATGAAACAGGAATGAAATATAAGAATTTTGGTTTTTTTACTTTTTTAAAATTTTTATTATTTTTTGTTTTATGATTTTTTTAAATATTTTTTTAAAAGGTGTTTTTAGTGGTCCAAAATGGTTCTCAATTTGCAAAGGGTTCTCTTAGGATCCTTACCCTATATATATATATATATATATATATATATATAATCATGTCAAATTATTTGGGTGGAGATTTTGGAAAGTGGATCCTAACTAGGGAGGTAAATGAACCAAACGAATATGAAAACGATCTTATTTATGTTCGTTTGTAATGGAAATACTGTAATATGTTAATGAACAGTTCGCGAACACTTGCTGAACATGATTTAGCTTTAAGCGAACAAATTGAACTAACACGGACAATGCATGTTCATGTTCGTTCATTTAGCTTTAAGCGAACACGGACACTTAATCGAACAAATATTTATGTTCATGTCCGTTTATGTTTGTTTGTTTAAAATATAAATGAGCATACTAAACAAAGGTAAACAGACATAAATGAACATATATGAATAAATGTAATGAACACAAACAAACATTAACAAACTTATATGAAAACACTTAAATAAACACAAATTAACAAATATAAAACCTTTAAGTAGATGATTCATCCGAATAATATTTAATTATTTATATAGACGAACATAAACGAACGTTCATGAACATAAATGAAAGAACAGAACATGTGTTCATCTTCGTTCATTTAATTAAACGAACACAAATGTTTTGTTCATGTTAGTTCGTTTATTAAATAAACAAACAGAAACGAACTTCCCGTCAAACGGTTCACGAACTGTTCACCGAACGTTCTGTTCATATACAAGTCTAATCACAGCCTAGTTATATAGCACCCACATACTTAATTTGTTTATGGTTTCCATCTTTTTTGATGCAACATAATGCTGCTGATTTCCTTCGGGCCTGTGTTGGAGAGACTCTACTCATGAATCCACATGCACAACTATTGGGGAACGAAGTGTAATTTATTCTTTTGTTTGGCTTGATGATTTTTTATTTTAACATGTATAATTATTTATCTATCTAATGTTATTTTTCCCATTGACAGGCTTGATCCAAACTAAAAAGGGTTTCTTTACTCGGTGAGAATTGTCTATCCGGATGTATGGACCCAACATAAAGAATCATCGGTAGCCAATAGCATGACACATATGCTAACAATCATCAACCGCATGAGAATGCGCGATGAAAACCTACATTTGTCACCGAACGCTTTATTAAGTATAATGAGGTCGGACGGTATTACACCTGTTGGAGCGGTGAGCGTAGTTATGGATGGAGGGCTTGAAGAACCCCTATATGAGTCGGTCAAGAATTTTCAATACAAAGATAACAGTAGAAGATATAGAGTTGAGGATTTTGGGCTTGTGGCGGGAGATGGCGAAATTGTTGCAAAGTTAAAAGAAAACTTTGATCCTGGAGGGCGTCGGTACCCACTGATAGCATTTTGCCATCAAATGGGTTCTTTTGAAAGAAATGAAGTTGCTTCCCAAACTGATATGCGTAACTCTTATCTAGTTCAAGATCCAAGTACTCCAAAGTGAAGAGAAAATGTTTTGTATTTAATTCAGAAACACACCTTAAAAGGAAATGTCCATAATAAAAAAAAAGATGATAGGCTAGTGGTAACTCAATGACGCCGAATAACGATAACTATGTTTTCAGTAGGATCGTCTTGCCATTCAAAAGGGGACGGCGTAGCTTGTTGCCGGCTTACCTGTCTCTCTATTATAACTGGATTCCTTTTTTTTAGTTAAATGATGATTCATCTTATGGATATGAGAGTTCAGAATGATGTCATGAATGATAGATACTTTGCTGATGTTAAAGATGGTTGAATCTTGAATTCTGGATGCTCTTGCATCCTACTTTAAAAATAACTAGGATTTAGTACACCGCGTTTCGCGGCGGGACCATTAATCCGAACAAAACAAACACGCGTAAAAACATTAAAACCACGACAACGCTGTGACTCGATGCAAATCAGTCTGTATCGGGTTACGACATCGCAACTAAACAAAAGAAATAAACTTGTCAACGCCAAAATGCAACAAATTATCATATGTGGAACAAAATAACCAGCCCGTTACAGTTGCGAACTGCCGTAAATTCGGTTAGCATCGGCAGTACCAGCACAAATCGGTAAACAGGAATTAGTAAGCCAAAATTCATATTTTATGTAAAAAAAAGTGGACATAAATTAAAATTAATATTTAAAAAAAGTTAAGTGAATAGGAAATTGAATAGTGATTATGTGAGGGGGATGAAATCCCCCTTTTAATATATATAATAATATATAAAGAAATTTTATTAATTAATTGTGTGTTATTATTTATTTATGATTAAATAAAACAAAATAATAATGAATGAGACGTGGGCTTACAGTAAAGATGGACTTAGAGTTAATTATAGACTTAAGGTGTAAATGAGCCTAAGATCCATGAGCTTGAAGTATTTAATCTCCTTAAACCTCTCATCTTCAATTTTGCCTCCACACACTCAAAACACACACAAACACTTCTCCTTCATTTCGGTCCATATCGGAAGAAGAATCGAGTCTTATTGTGTTCAATCTTCATCGAGCAACAAGAAATATACCGAGATTCAAGTGTTGCACAATAACCGAATCAAACCCGATTCGTTTGAGGTGTGTTCCTTGTTAAAAAGGTTATGTAGTGATGTCGATTCTTTCTAGAAAATGGTAAATCAGACTGTAACAAGTAGAAAAAACACAAACCTTAATATAAACGTGTAAAAGGTGTAAACCGGACTTAACCGGGTAACGTTCAAACACGAGAACGATGGGTAAATGAAGACGTTTTGACACGAAACTTGTCAGGGCAATAAGTCGGGGTGTAAGGAACCATTAAGTAATGAACTTGGTCGAAGAAAACGACTGAAAAGGAAATACGAGCTCAGTTCTAATCGCATTTCCATGAATGTGATTGCTATGCGGGATATGCGGTTGCGATCTGGGTTATGCCGTTTAAAATGGTATCAATTTGTTTCGGACTAAAATAGAATTTGACCTTAAGTCTCAAATCTTCAATGGATTGGATATTTTTTTATGGCGACTCGGGACGCGCCCCGGGTGGACGTGTAGGAGATTACAAGCGTTGGTCAAAGCGTTAGCATTGTTGCTAGTGTCGCGGTGACGACAATGCTAGCAGGATATTTGATATCACGATTATGGTGATGATGAATTCAACAAGGTAGCAACAATGGTGTCGACATTGGTGACGAAGGTGTTTGCAGATAGTAGTGACTAAGGTGTCTGCAACGACGATAGTGGTGGCAAAGGTAATAGCAGTGACGGTGGTGGCTTAGAGAAGGTGCTTGCTTACCCATTTAGCCATCTTAAGCAAGTTTTCTAAAAGTACTTTGTAACAAAACTGGCTGTTATATGATTTGTAGTAACCAAAATAAACATAACATGTCTCTTAGCAAACGCTCTGAAAACAAAATGTCGGGATCAATCATGACCCGTCGTACAAAACCGCTTATAAAATTGTCCTGCCTTTATATATATAGAACATGAAGTAAAAAAAAAGATACTCTCAATTCTCTACTGTATTTACACAATTTTACCTTCTAGTTTGAACAATCAGCAACTGAATCGACCTTAATTACCCGGGTGTTGTAAGATCCGCAGGAACAACACTTGTGGTAAAGCCAGTGAAAAGGAGCACTGCCTTTTTTGTCACAGTCGTTGCATAGGATATCCTGAATAATTTTTAGCAAAGGTGAGTAACAGAACATGCTAATAAAATTTTGTTAAAATGGAACTAAAGTCTAAAAAACTTCACCTGACAACGGTTTCTATACTCTTCTGGAAGCACCTCAGAAGCCATTAAAGCATCAAGCATACCAAAATACACCTTCAACACAAATTTTTCATCAATTCCAAAATTGGACTAAAATAACCTTCAAAAACCGAAAATTCGGTAAATAAATTTTTTCAAAACCGTTTGGCCTCAGTTGGGCTGATACAAAATTTGCCCGAAATAATTAATTTGATTCTATGCTTTTTTGAAAATTAAACAATTAATTACACATTTGTCTAAAAATTTTGGACTACACCAAAAATAAACTTAAAAAATTACTTAACATCCAAAAATAAAAATTATAATCCGTAAACTTAATAACAAAAGTGGGGTTTTTTGGTTTCTGGTACATGCAAAACCGAAACTGAACCAGAAATTCGGTTTTAGAAAGAAAAAACATAAAACCAAACGGTCAGTTTTGGGCCGGGCTCAGTTATTTCGGTTCAGTTATGTGGATATATCGGTTATAGATTATGTTGACTTACCGACATATCTCCCATGGATTTGCTGCATATTGGACAAATGTAGTGTGTGCACGCATATGCCTATAAGAAATAAAAAAATAACTCAGCATAAAAAGTTTTGGATTATGAAAAGAAATATAGGAAAACTGTGTACTGGGTTGCCACCTGGAAGCAAGCTGAGTGCATAAAATGACCACAAGGAAGTGCCCGAACTGCTGCACTTGATGTAAACAAAAAATCACAGCAAATAGGACAGTTCGTCTCTAGACCTTTCTCCCGACACTTATGATCCACTAACTTTATCCCCAAACAGTAGTTACACGTCATGCAATGAAAGAAGTCGATCCCTAGTCCCTTTCCAAGCCGACACAAATTGCAAAACGGGCAATGATACACCGTCCTGAAATTTAAAAAAATAAAAAATAAATAAAACGGTGTGAAAATCTTGTTTAACTATTTAATCTTAAAAATTCACCTTTCGTCATCAAAGAACTTGCAGTAGCTACAATAATATTTTGCCATTGAAAGTCCATTGCAAGATGGAGTTGAGCAGATTGGTCCAACAGGTTGAACTTTCAAGCAGTTCATACACATCATTTCAGTTGTAGCTTTCCTGATATAGCAAAAAAGTTTTATTATTACTACTACTATTATTATTCAACTAAATCTAAAAGAAAAAATATTAAACTATCATCAAGTTACCTGTCCATTGTGTGGTCACTGACATTATCATGGCAGAACCTGCAAGTAAATAGCTTTTGACAACAAGCAGCACGAAGCTTGCAGTTGCGTTTATAATGTTCACAGCCAAATACTTGTTTCTCTGCATCACGGAATGAAGGCGAGCATCCATGAAGACCTTCACCATCTAACATATCGCCTTTTCTCTCTTGAGGTAACTTCTGCTGAGCAGCAATCCAACGACTGCATTAACCGTTACATAAATAAGGCAACAAGAACGTAAACTTTTGACAGGTAGCAGTTTTAACCCAACCATCTTGCCAACACTAAGACTTTTAAATAAATGAAAAATAACAAAAAGAAAAACACACCTGGTCATAAGGTTTTGAATGAGGTAAGCCTTCCTTCTGGGATCAAGAGTTGGATCCCTAGAAACTTTTCTTATTTCTGATTCGAGCTCGGTTTGATTCATCCGAAATATATCCTTCCACCCAGGCTTGAAGGTATAATCATTTGAATCCAAGGCTTCATGTGACTCAGAACCTAAATGCATGAATATCATTATAATAACAGAAAAACATAAACCAAAAGAAACATCTAATGTTCAAAAACTACGTCAGTTAATAACAGGTTATTAAGTGTCACATCAAGAAAGAAGTTAACATGGTCAAAAGTTCCAGACTTGTCAGCTGCCATGTCATCCTAAATGTATGAATATCATTCTAATAGCAGAAATACATACATTAATAAAAAAAGACATCAAACGTTCAAAAACTTTGATTGAAAGTATTAACCGGTTTTCAAGAGTCACACCAAGAAAGAAGTTAACATGGTCAAAAGTTGCAGACATGTCAGCTGCCATGTCCTCAAATAGAAATAATACAAAAATAATTGTAGAAGTCAAATAACAAACCTTGTGAAATATTTTTATCTGATTTCGATGGTGACGCCTCGGAAGATGGAGAAGATCCTTCCCACCATTCATTAAGCCACTCTGTAAACATAGTATTTTTAGTAGCTTGTTTCCACGTGTCCATCATTGTGTTCTGTTCCTCCTGAGTAAGTACAGATGTTACCCATGGCAACATCGACTGCAACACCTCAGCACCCGTGGTACCAATTATCCGACCCACAAGCTTATCTTGTTCCTCAACAGAAAAATGTCTATCAAACAAAGGCCAAAGTTCATATTCTTCACGCAAAATATGCTGATCTAGTGTCACTCTAATGGATTTACACATCCCTTGAACCTTAGTTGCCAGCTCAGCATAATTTCTCAAAGTATCATTACTGTTGGAAGAACTAGATTTACTTTTGTCATGAAGTTCACAAAGTTCAAAAAGTGAAGTTGATATATCCTCAAAAAGCTTTTCTTCTTGCTTGTGGTCTAATGTATACGAGTGACTCACGTTATGTAATGTTTCCTTTGATTCCAACGCGGGAAACACGATATCATCCTCCGCGTTACTGTGTGCTCGATATAAACCCCATAATAAACGAAACCGACCATTAAACTGATGTAAAAAATTCTCATTTGACTCGTTTAGTTTTCCCGACTCAACGTCTAAAAACTCCAAATCTTTACGAATCGCTTTATGGAATTTGAAAATTGTATCGATTGGTCGGCCTGTACCCTCGTCGATCAAACTTATGCCCGTTTCCCAGTGAAAAAGGCTGGAACTTAACGAAGGAGCAGACGGGCCGAACAATGAAGACCGTAAAGATTTCGTAGGACCCACTACTAATTTGCTACTGTTCATTCCAAGCCCTGGAACACAACAAGATTGCTTTACTTGAACGGTCAGGGTTCCGGTACTACCGTTGCTTTCTTTTCGTGAAGTGGAACCGGGTCGTTTGGTTGGCGGGTTGCATGGACATAAAGATGGGCCCGACCCATCATTTTCTTCTAGAAATGCTTTTGCGGAACAGCATCCGGTTGCACCAGAAGACAAACACGTTTCGCGTGGTCGGGCTTTGCAGGCCCAGCCCGAAAAGAGTGTCACGAGAGCATTATCCGAAGCAGGGGCTAACCAAAACACCATATTAAGTTAATGAATTTGCTAATTAGCAACAAATGGCATACCAAATTACAAAGTTACTTTTTGTAAACAAACAGAGCAATCAGTGAACATTTCATGAACCATTTGGCGAGATGTTCTTTTTATTTTATAAACGAACGAACATGAACAAAAAGTTTTGATCATTTAGTTAAACAAACAGACATTAGCATGTCCCGTTCGCTCATTATGTTTGCGAACGTTCATTATAAATTCGTTCATTTATTTTCGTTACTTAATGTTCAGTTATGTTTGTTTGTTTACATTCGTGAACCGTTCGTTTATACTGTTAACTCAAGAACATAAACAAACAAACATATTCATTTTCTTAACAAACGAACAGGAACAACAGAACCCCGCTCGTTTAATTGTCTGTGTTCGATCATTTGTTCAGTTAAAGTTAAACTATCAAACATAAACATGCTCCGTTCGCTTCCTTTACAAGCCTAGTAAATTTCAAAAAGAGAGATACAAACCTGCCATATGCATGTTATGAAGAAACGATTTTGCTTCTTCTTCAGTAAGTGATCCAACTAACCATGGTAACACACACTCGATTAATCTCAAAGGCATCACACATAAACTTTGGTATAGAAGCTCTCGTTGCTTTTTGGGACTAAAATGCTTGCGTGCAAGTGGGAGAACCTATGATTAATAAAAGACAAGTTAGTTGCAGAAGGTAAAATAGTGAGGGCAAAAAAGTGTTCTCTTTTGTGTGTAAGGTCAGTTGGTTACCTGAAGTTCTTCAGTTTTGAAGTGGTTATCAATTATAGTCATTATATGATCAGCATGTGAGCACAATTTGGAACAAAATTCAGATGAAGATGAGTTTGCTCCATCATTTTCGATATTTTCAATCAGGCGTCTAAATTTGTCAAATTCACTCTCCTCTTCTGCATGCTCCTTGGCAAATGACAGCTCAGCATCTACAGCAGGGAATATAACTTTGTCTTCTGCAATGCTGCACCAAAAGTGTAAAAAATCATATCAAAAACATTATAACAATGGAAAGATGTTGTGTTATGTAATGTGATTTCTGTTATGTTACCTATGGAATATGCAAACTTCTGCAATAAACTGCAGTCTTTTATTAAATGCAGATAAATCTGAAAAATCTCCAGATAACTGTATCCTTCTAGCAGCTTCAGCTATATCAACTAATTCCTTTTTTATAGCTTTGTGCCAGTGCAATATTTCATCAATAGGACTATCAAGAGGTGAATCTGAAGACCTTAAAAAAGATTCTTGTTTACTGGGTCGAGAAGATGAGCATGCACAATTTCCTTCAGCCATTGGAGAACACGGATACGTGACATCATCCTCCAGTTTTTTTCGTTTCTTGAAACCATTGACACCGTCCATCCACGTGAATATAATCTTTAATAACACAAGCATATAACTTAGAAGGGATGATGAATGAAATCTTTTAAACTGATAAATAATTAAACATAGGAAGAATTTCATATATACCCTTACAAACTTATGATATATCGTACATACCCAATCCAAACATAATTTATCATATCATATATGCTCTTAAAAAACTAGTTAAAATATCATATTTACCCATTTCATTAAAACAATTCAAAATGACTGTTGTACCCTTATTTTAAACTTTATAATTTGATATTTACCCATGTTTAACCTGAAGTTTAATAAGGATAGTAAAAAAGGTTCAATATGACTTGTTTTAATATAAATAGATAAGTTTCATATTTGGAGAAAAATATTGTTTATAGATAAATAAATATTAAGGTTTAAAATGGGTAGATATGAAACTTTTAATCTTTAGAAAAATAATGGTAAGAAGGTCATTGTTGAATTGTTTTTAATGAAATGGGTAAATATGATAACTTAGCTAGTTTTTAAGAACATATATGATAAATTAAGATTGGATTGGGTATATATGATATTTCACAAATTTATAAGGGCATGTATGAAATACCCCCTTAAATATAAATATATAATCTTTGGAAGATTAAAAAATTACCTGTTGAAGAAGCTTTTCTTCCGGGATTACTCGACATAAACAATTACGCATTTCTTGGCGTTCATCGGGAGATACCGAGGCCGAAAGCCATGGAAGAAACTCCGCCATCATGTTTACAGGGATGCTGCATAAAAACTGCCAAACTAAAGAAGCTTGTTCTTCAAATGAAAATTTTTCAACAAGCAACGGTATGACCTGTTCCTCTTCCTTGGACATGTGCTGAGTAATTGATGTTAGAAGGGCTCCTGTGCAGGATGCTAATTCTCTTCTAAAGCTTTCTTTATTTTGCATATCTGAATCCAGTAATGTAAAGAGTTGGTCAAAAATGGCACTTTCGCCTTCGTGCTCAAGAGAATAAGTTCGAGCCACATTCTTGACACGGATATCAAGAGCTGGAAAAATAACCTGCCAACGCAAAAGCGGAAAGGAAATAAAAAGCTACTTTGTGTGTCATCTTCCAGATAAAAATCACAGTAACGGCAAATGAAATGAAATGCGGTTCACTGAAAGAAAATTTCAATGGCTTGGATCACGAACATAAAGTTGCTAAATTTGATATTAAGAAGATTAACTGAAAACTAATTATGCTGGGTACATTATAAAGAAATAGCATAGATCTAGCAATAAGAAACTGCCATAAAAACGGGATGCTACAAAGCCTACAGTAGAGGCCTGCCCTTTCAGACAACACGAGGATTTCATTGTTTGGAGTAAAAATGTTTTTAATGCCAAAAAGGTTGCCAAATTAAACTCTAAAAGATCTTTGTAAGGCTCTCAATGTTAGTTTTACATAGTTTTAGGTGCTGTTTGTTTTTTAAGAGGTAAAACGTCTGCAGTCTGCGGACCACATCTGCAAGCATCTGTAGCAGAAGAGGTGGATCAAACCTCTGCAGTCTGTAAGAAAAAGATTGTTTGTTTTTAACGTCTGCAGACTTATAAAATTAAACAGAAATTTTTAAACAACCCGAACCGAACAAACTAATGGTAATCAAACCTATTAAAATTCTTAACAAAACCAATATAAACAAATTATTCTTAAACAAACCGAACCAAACAAACTAATGGTAATCAAACTTATTAACATTCATCCGGTGACCTGTTTCACCTGCACAAAAGACCTCACTTTCTTTCCCTAAATAAACACAAATGTAACTCGGTTCCTTCTTCACATAACCAGCAGCCATCAATTTCATAACTTTTGCCACATTTTCCCACATAAACACACTTGGATACGTGTTACATAAAAGTATATACGTCGATGGATCTTTAACGCCCAACTCCATTAATCGATCAGCAACCCGAATCCCCATCTGGGTTCGCCCAAATCTTCGCTGGAGTTGGGAGTGGAGGGCGGCGCCGCAGGTAAGGAGAGGGGTGACGGGAAGAAAGTGGGGGTGGAGGGCGACACCGGAGGTGGGTGGAGGGGTAGAGGCCGACAGCGGTGGCGGTGGAGGAGTGGAGGAGGAGTTGGAGAGGAGAAGAAGGTTAGGATTAGGGTTTGGGAGTGAGATGTAGAAGAAGAAGTGGAGAGGATATGAATAATAGGGTTTGGGAGTTCTGATGTTTTTTGGAGTCAGAAGAGGTGAGAACAAATGGGGTAGAAGATGTGAGAAGTAACAATGTCATCACTTCTAGGAGAAGAGGGCCCGCAGACGTTTTTTAATGAAACGTCTTCGGAAAAACAAACACACTGCAGAGCCCAATGTCTGCGCGCCCTCTTCTCAGTGCAGACAAAAGAGGTGGAGAAGTGCTTCTGAGGAAAAACAAACAACACCTTAGTGAAGAACATCTACAAAGGATGCCAGTGAGCAACTACTTTGATGGATTATTTTGTATTGCCTAAAAGTTACTCGAGCCGTTAAGTTAGTCTTTATTTTATTTAAAATGTATGTGTGGACATCTGTGCCAAAACCAGCTCACACCCATTCTCATGCTTCTTAGTCACCACATTGCCAACACGTATGGGCTAAAAAAGAAAGAATCTCATAGAACTCAAGTCGCTTGTATGGTATCTATCCTAAGTCAGAATCCCCTTTTTAATCATCTTTCCCTAAATCATATATTACTGACACAAAAAAGATAAAAGAGGCCAGACTTATATTAGCATTCAAAGGCTCTTCCTAGTTTTTGTATAACGAAATACAATATGTAAATATGTAATCTAATCCTAGAAACAGATACGACCTCCGTAAGGACCGCAACCAATGAAATTTATATTAAATTTTTTACTTCCTGACCTGGAGTTTTTCCTTTTATATTACTATCCTCAATTTTCCGACTCGGTAATATTAATCTACATCAAATACACCGGAAGCAATTTAATAACCTTCACAAATTCATCTTTAACAAGGCTGCGTCTAAGTATGATTCATCATTTCAGAATTGATATAATGACAAATCCCTCACCCCTAACTGATCATCAAGTAAATCAGAATTCAGTTGTTACGAATATTAACAATAAATCGCTCGCAAAAATTAGCCCAGTCGCGAGTTTAGCATCTCATTTATTGTTTTTTAATAGTTCTCACCTTTACAGCTATTTAACTTATATTCCCCAAACAAAATTGGCATGAAACATATATAATACGTTCTACACAGTCCAATCACAAACCTTAATATGCACCACCACAAACAAAATTAGACTTGCTTTAAAGCTTAAACACCACCACAAATATATTATTTCTCATAATTTACCTCACCTTCAACCATAGTTATTAAAAGCGCACGCTTTTTGCGCTTAAGCGCATTTAAAGCGCCAGGCGCATTAAGTGCGACTAGCATGCAACAGATATTTAATGCGCAGTCTTATTTTCCCAAACCTCTCATGCGAAATAAATTCTCTTTAATTATTTGTTTCTATTCTCTAGGAGTCCCCTAACACTCCACTATATAAGGGGTTATATTATATCACTCCAAATCATCAAGAAATTAAAAACTACAGGTTACTTTTGTTCTTATTTCCCTAATTTCGGATTTCTTTATTTACTATGCACTTTTTGGTTTTTGGTTGTTTTTATAAACTATTTTGAAGAATGAATGTATTTGTTCTTCATAAGATGTTCTATTTAAGTTAAATTTTTTGTTTTTTTAATGTGCGCTTTTTTTTTTAAATTGGGCGCTTTTTTTTTGCGCTTATCGCCTGGGCGTTAGACCCAGCCTCAACACTTTCGAGCGCTTATCGCATTTGATAACTATGCCTTCAACCTTTTTTTTTAATCTCTATGTTAACCACCAGTTTTTTGGCAAGTAAAACAGAATTCACACAGAACCAGATAAACCTAGGGCACTGGTCATCAATTAAATCACGATTCTGCAGTTACGAAGGAGATTAAAAACAAATCGTTCACAAAGATTAGCTCTATCGCTAGTTTAGCATCTCATTTATTGTTTTCATAGTTCTCATCTTTACAGCTATTTAACCTATATATTCCCCCAACAAAATCACCACCACTATCAAAAAAATATCATCAAACACATCTAATACGGCAATTTGTTTTGCAAAAATTAGCTACTTCGCTAGTTTAGCATCTCATTAATTGTTTTAATAGTTCTCATCTTCACAGCTAATAACTAATATTCCCCAAAACAAAATCATCATCACTGTCAAAAACATAGTTGTCAATAGCGGTGATAGCGGGCGCTATAGCGCACTACGTAACGATGCGGCTATAGGCTGCTATATACTAAATATCGGTCGTTTAGCGTGATTATCGTGGTATTTAGGTTTTTTTTTTACTTTATTCTTTAATATAAAAATTGTGAAAAAAAACCTTATTTAGGCTTGTTTATCGACCAAACAGCTGCACCTTCCACAAGTTCCACTGTAAAAGCTTATTTTGTGAATATAAACCCTAATTGCTTGCTTAAAAACTTTTCTACTCCTTTATCGCTAAATATGAAACAGTGATAGCTATTTACCGCTATTCGCTACCTAACATATAAGAGACCCGTCGCTATATACCGCTATTCGCTATTAACAACTATGATAAAAAATAACACGAAACATATCACAAACCTAAATATGAACATATTTTGTTATCATTTTAACCATTAAGCTTAGCTTTAAAGCTTAAACACCACCACACATGTATTATTTCTCATAATTTACCTCACCTTCAACCTTATTTTTTTAATCTCTATGCTAACAGATAAACCTAGGGCACACTTAAACCGTATACGTCAAATCAATTCCATCAATAATAAACAAATTAAGGTTAACAATTTAGGTCAATTTAACCACAAACCTCATCTTCAGCATTGCAGTGATGCTTATAAATCGACCGAAGGAAATGATACCGCTTAAGCAGAGGCTCAATCTCCACATGAGAATTCGTCGCAAAATACATAGCGGACTGATGTAACGCATCTAATTCCAACCGTATCGCCTTATGAAAGTACAGAAATATATGCACCGGTGAACTCTGCTTCTTCGCCGGTTTTGTACTACTCGACGGATCGATCTGGTTCACCGTTGCCGTTCCTCCGCCGGATGCCGCCGTCATCACCGCCACTCCGCCGCCGTCCCGGTGCTGTAATCCGGTCAATGGCGTAGCCATTTATAACACGATGTAATCAACGTGTTGTTGTTATTGTAATCTGATTCGGATTTCACAAACCCTAGATGATATGTGATATGTCTCCAGTATGATGAACAACAAATAACAACTTTCTCTCTCTGGATATTATTATTATTGTTATTGTTATAAAGTTAACGGAAGTTTGTTAAATGTTAAAATGTCTGCTAATGTTGAATGTTAACTGGTTAATGGATGGATAAAGAGGGAGCAATTTATGGTGTGCCACGTGGATAATGGTGAGGTGGCAGTCCGTTAAGGCGATCTGTAGTGGAGCCGGCTACAAAATAGGACGATTTGCGTTATGTGGAGCTCACTTTGTAAAAGGTGGGTTTTTGTTTTACGGTGTAATGGTGTTGTAAAAATCATATAAACATATATATATCACAAACACAATATAATAATAATAAACATCGGCGACAAATAGTCAGCCCCCGCCCCCTAATCGCCCCTATTGTCGCCTAGGGGTTGGTGTTCACCACAAAAATCGCCTCATCACTCTTGGTTTGTCGCCCCCACTACAGATTAGAGGTGCACAAACCGGTTTAAAACTCAAAACCGGTTCGGTTTGGTCAACAAAAGTCAAAACCGGTTTATGATCGGTTTCAGTTCGGGTTGAAACCGGTTTCTTATCTTGTTACGATCGGTTTTGGTTCGGTTTTGATCGGTTTCAGTTCGGGTTTGGCCGGTTTCAGTTCAGTTAACCGGTTTTGGTGGAGAAAATTATAAACCAGTTCCGAACCTACGGTTTCAATCGGTTCCAAACCGGTTTCTATATAATCGATTTCAAACCGGTTCAGTTTCGATTTATTTTTCGAGTCGGTTCGGTTAAACGGTTTCTACTACATATACCCTAACTGGTTAAATAATATTAGATGGATGGATGGATGGATAAAGAGGGAGCAACATATGGTGTGCCACGTGGATAATGTGAGGTGGCAGTGGGGGCGTGATTTGACCCGGTGATGGATGGAGGTGTGGTTTTGTCGTGGTGTGTGTGGCACGTGTGAGGAAGAGTGGCACACGAGTGTGGGTTGGGATGGTTTTGTTTGGGTTACTGAGGTGGCTTGCACCATTGATGTCTGAGGTGTGAACATACTTGTGGGGATAAGAGTGTAGTCATGATATTGATTCCACAATGGTTCAAGTTGATGGTTGATTTTATCCGGATAAGCTTGTTTATATAAAAGAAACAGTTTTTGATAGTCGTGTTTATTCGTTTTGTGTTTAAACGTTTGGGTTTGTTAGCTAAGAGAAAAGTTAACGTATAAATAAAATTAGTGTGCTAAAGGTGAGAATCAAGTAGGGTAATTATATATATAAGTAGAGTAATTATGTAATTACATCATAGAGTAATATAATTATTTTACTTGTATATATAATTATTCTACTTGATTCTCATGTTTAGCACGTTAATTTCATTTGTATTTGATACAAACACATTAGCTATATGTGACTGTTACTTATTAGAGACAAACTCTGAAATTATTTGCACATCATATCTATCATGGGTCTAAATATTTTCTTTTTTATTTATGGTTAACCTTAAAATAAAATTAAAGTAGATGCGTTACCCAAATATCCTAATGACATTTAGATCATCAACAATTTTCAACTGCTAATGATACTTAATTTAATGTATGAACTATTTGTGATTACAAGAATGCTTTGTAGACTACACTAACGACGAAAGTAGAGTGTTGTGTGTAAAATAGTTCTTCCGTGTTAGATTCAATAGGTTTGGGTCCATGTGATATGTTTAGTTTGAGTTCAACCCGACTTGAAAACTTTGAATTCGAGTAATAGGCTACTGAAAACCAGATTTGATAACCTGATAGAAAATGTTAACAGTGTTTGAATCTACCACTGTTGATGACTCTTATCTTATATAAAAAGGCTAGAAAAAAAACTTTTGATTAAGTAAAATAGTATTTGTGTCAAATAAAGAAATTTATAGTTATCTACGTGAATACAAAGGATATATGAGTCGGAATGAATATTTGAAGCATACAATGATACTAAGTCTAAAAGAACTTTATGTGAAAAGGAATTATAAACTTATGACTTTTTGAAAAGGAGTTTATATAAAAGTGTTTGGATTAACCTATGCTAATAAGTTATTTTTTAAGGAGTGTTTGGGAACATTATACCATTTAAGTTAATAAGTTAGAGAATCATAACTTTTCAAAACCCTCTTATTTTGCCTTGGCCATAAGTTAAAAACTATAAGTCATTATGGTTTGCCAAACACCTTTTACACATTATTAACTTTTCAAAACATTTATAAGTTATAAGTTGGTGGAAATAAGGAATCCCAAACACCCCCTAATGTACATGTTCTAACAGTTTTATTCTTAATATTGTCTTTTGTGGCTTAAAAATTGCATGTAGTTTTTCAAATAAAAATAAAAAACAACATTGTAAGGTATTTTAAAGAACTAGCAAAAGTGTCTGCGCGTTGCTGCGGGTTCGAGTAACTTATCTCCTTGTATTGGTTTGTAGTGTTTGGTGTGGTGTGTAATCGGTTATTAGTGCGATCACATTTTTGCATTTGCATTTGTTTGTGTGTGTGCGCGCGTGTGGATGGTGGGGGGGGGGGGGGGGTTGCGCACTAAAATATTAATGCATGCATATATATTGGATACACCATGTTTTGTGAAACATTTGTCAATATTCTTGCTTGTCAGTTTGTAAGGCACCAAGTAGAAACTTTTTGTTTATGCAAGTTAGTACCAGTTACATTATAACACCAGTATGCATGTGCACAACCAACTCACGTATGTCCACCTCTTTACCCATTCTATCATTTGTGAACAGGCAACTTAATTGACATTAGTTTGAGTATCTCTTTCATCTCTAACTACTCACCAATTAACACACATTCAATTCTTTATGTTAATTAAAATTTCATAACCTACCATTAACAATGATTTTACCTGCTTAAATTAAGGACATTTATTTACAAATAAAAAGAATAATGATATCAAACATTACAAGCACTCAAAGTGGTAAGGTATAGCCGTCCGAAAAGATATGGCAATTCTTTTCATCTCTTCAACTTTACAACTTTCCTAGGGTTGGTGAGCAAAGTAGAAAAAGCACCATAAACAATACCATATGCAATCTCCATGAAGATATTAGTGGACTCAAAGGGTAGTTCACATAAATTGAGAATAAGGTTTTGGTTCATAAGATAAATATTAAAAATACCAGTAACAAACATAAGATAAAAGTGAAACAATCCAAGTAGTTAGTAAGATAGCAAGACATTAATAGAACCCCAATGAACAGTATTATTTTAAAATAATGTTACGCCTGACATGTCATCTTCAGATACGGTGAGTGTTGTCGTTGGTAGAAACATGTTTTTCCTTGGTGTTCCCCGATATCTATCTCTACGTCAATCACGTTACACTTGAACTTGAACGCTTTTGCATATTAGCCTTGTTCCCTTAATTTTGATATTGGTCACTTGATAAAGTGTCAGTTTAATTTCTTATTTATATAATATGAATCTAAACTAATGAGTTATTATTATAATTTGTATGTGTGTAAGGGTGGTTAATAGTCCACGAAGAGAACTTGGCATGAAACCGTGTTATAACACATTTACTTGGAATTAATGTTCATAACTTCATGCAGATTAGAAAGAATATATATTTGACAATTCCTAACCCAATCCACCCAAATGGCCCATCCATGTTCACCCATGGACAATCACAATTCGAGTTTTATTCACACACATGCTACATCACCAAAAATTAAAATTTACCGTGTCACCATATTCATGATACTCTTATCATATTTAGTTAGAAAAATAGTCAAATTTTATTATTGATATTTCTAAGACAATTTAGTTAGTGTAAAATAGTTAGTGTAAAGTGATGTAATGATGTGATTTAGAAAATATACTGCTTTTTTTATATTCGATTAAATCTACACAACATTAACAATAAGGTTTTGATTCATAAAGTAAATATTAAAAATATCAATAACATAAGATATAAGTGAAACAATCTAGGTAGTTAGTAAAATAGCAATACCGGAATAATTTTAAAATAACCTCAGCAAATGGTATTATTTCAAAAGCAACGTTACGCCTGACATGTCTTTTGCAAATACGGTGAGTGTGATACTTTAGTAGAAACACTCTTTTTCCTTGGTGTTCCCGATAGCTATCTTAGTGTCAATCGCGTTACGCTTGAATGCCTTGCTATAGCCTTGTTCCCTTGTCTATGACGTTTTATGGGGTAATGTTTCTTAGCAACATGATAGGGCATCCGATCTTTAACCATAGTTTAGTTGTGTTTGAAGTGGGTGTGGGTGTTGCTAACAACCAACAATGTTATTTTTGTTAATAAAAACAAACTGTATAAATTGTAGTTTAATCCTATGAGTAATGAAATATGTTATGAGTGTACCGGGTTCTGGTCATTTTGGACATTTTGATAATAAATCCTTTCTTGAAGCAGAACTCGTGTTAGTGATGCTTAGTGGTGTATGAGTTTTACTTTTGTCATGGGGCATTCTTGGTGCGGGTTTTCTCATTTCATTAGTATCTTATCAAATCTGTGTATCAAAATGGTGTATGTACATATTTAAGATATAAGGGGAGAATGGGCACTCATGGGTATTACTCATGCATCAGTCAATCATGTATTGTCACCTCATTTATACTTTTAATTACCCATAAACCACAAAATTACTGGCAACACCTACCCACAAGTACCCTAAAACTTTATTAATTAATTTTAATTATTCAATGGCCAACAATGAATCAATTTTGTGTGACAAACATTTTCCATGAAATGGACGCACCTCACCCTCATTGGGTGAGGTGGTGTTGCCATGTGATTTGAAACCCATTCACTCTATCTATATGGGTGCCCCGTCCTCTCTAATAGCACATTTACTTGCAATTAATGTTCATGACTCCACGAAGATTAGAAATAATATATATTTGATCATTCCAACCCCAATCCTCCCAAACGACCCATCCATGTTCACCCATGGGCCATCAAAATTCGAGTTCTATTCACACACATACTGGACAAATCGGTTAGTGTTAGATAATGATTATATCAAGGTGCAATTTCATATATACCCTTACAAATATTAAAAATATTATATATTCCCATGCAAAACTAAAAATATCGGATACGCCCTTACATAGTTATTAATATATCAGTTCATTAAAAAATTTTAAAAATGACCATAGTACTCTTGTTTGATTAGAAACGATAACATGTTTTATAGTGTAGACCATTTGATGCGATAAATCTTCGAATGGTTTGCAATTTTGAAGTAGTGACGAGAGACGATTTGGTTGTCGTTAAAGGTGGGAAACGTCAATTAAAATTAAAATAATAACATACGGTATAAACACATTATCTAATCGAAAGGGGTATAATGGTATATTCGTTAAAATTGGCATAAATAAAAGTTAAATTTTTTATAAAATAACGGCAAAAATAGTCATTTATTAAATTATTATTAACTAATAGGGGTATATATGATACATTAATTGTGTTTATAAGGGCATATATGATATTTTAATTACTTTGTTAGGGTATATATGATATATTAACTTTTGCTTGGGCATATATGATATTTGTAATGTTTGTAAGGGTATATATGAAATTAATCCTTATATTAACTACCGTTTAAATTTGTTGCCTAAAACTAAGATTTTACCCACCATACCCGGTATTCACATATAATGCTAAAAATATTGAATAGGGTGGCCCGAATAGTGG
This sequence comes from Bidens hawaiensis, assembly GCF_021521415.1. Classification (NCBI taxonomy): domain Eukaryota; kingdom Viridiplantae; phylum Streptophyta; class Magnoliopsida; order Asterales; family Asteraceae; genus Bidens; species Bidens hawaiensis. Next base: position 358,640 of record NW_027492839.1, read on the forward strand.
TACTTGTGGTTGTATTTGTGAAGTGCGCGAGAGGCAATGTTTCTTTCTAACATTCTGAAAGTGTTGATGGAATTAACAATGTGCATACTTGTTGTGAGAAGAGTGGTAGATGGAATGTTGACTTCAAAGAGTGGCTAGGAATAATATGGGAGTTAACTTGAAATAAGGCTAGTGATGGTGTTTGTGAAATCGAAAGTGTCATTGAATGGATGCATCAATGGGTATTAATTGGTGAGTTGATGAAAAGTGGGTTTCATTTTGTGAATATACTAATATAAGTTGATGAGTTATTAATTAATATTGGTTTAAATTGATGAGTTATTAGGTTGCATCTATAAATATCAAGTACTTGAAGTAAAATTTTACATAACGTAGTAGTTTTTTTGAGGAACATTACAAGTCTATATGATCATTTGTTAATTTATTATAATGTTTGTTTGGTGGTTCTTGATTAACTTTTGTGATTATATGTTTCATACCTGGAAAAATTAAAACAATGACACCGGTTTAAGACAATTTAGCCATATGATTTTATTGAACTCTGTTTTACAGCACCTCCTAAAAATGATGTGACAACTAATAAAAAATAAAAACAAACTAAATCTCATCATCAAGACAACAATAGATTCCAATTCTACAAATTTATCCAACCTCGTCTAGAAAACATAAACAGACAATGACATTCTTCAAGCCATACACTCTCGATATAATGTAATACAATAAATGTTCTATATTAAATTTAACTTTCTAGAATGTTGTAATACACAAAACACGCATCTAAGTAACCTTTCCCCCTCCATCATTTCACAGTCACACCAAACCATCACCTGCACATTATATTAATGCTATTATCAGCATCTACATGTATTTCAGATAACACGACTTTTTTATTTTATCGTACCCCGATAAACTCTTGCTCCTGCTACGACTCTTGCTTTTGTTAATTGAGAGGTATATATGAAGTTGCCCCATTCTTGAATGAACACTTTTTAGGTGGCGGTTTTAGGTAAATAAATCGTTCTTGTTATCCAAAACTAATGACTTGACACATGAATAATCATATAATTAACCAAAAACATAAAAGACTAATCATACCCAATTTCAAGTGCATTAATTGGAAAAATTTGCTTAATTATGATAAAAAATGTAAAGAAAGAACAATACATGCTTGATTTAACACATGAATAATCATATATGTCACTTGATAAAGTGTCAGTTTAATTTCTTATTTATATAATATGAATATAAACTAATGAGTTATTATTATAATTTGTAAGTGTGTAAGAGTGGTTAATAGTCCACGAAGAGAACTTGGCATGCAACCGTGTTATAACAAATTTACTTGGAATTAATGTTCATAACTCCATGAAGATTAGAAAGAATATATATTTGACCATTCCTAACCCAATTCACCCAAATGGCCCATCCATGTTCACCCATGGGCAATCACAATTCGAGTTTTATTCACACACATGCTACATCACCAAAAATTAAAATTTACTGTGTCACCATATTCATGATACTCTTATCATATTTAGTTAGAAAAATAGTCAAATTTTATTATTGATATTTCTAAGACAATTTAGTTAGTGTAAAATAGTTAGTGTAAAGTGATTTAATGATGTGATTTAGAAAATATGTGAAATTACCTCCATTAAAGTGTCAGCTTAATTTCTTATTTATATAATATGAATATAAACTAATGAGTTATTATTATAATTTGTATTTGTGTAAGAGTGGTTAATAGTCCACGAAGAGAACTTGGCATGCAACCGTGTTATAAAACATTTACTTGGAATTAATGTTCATAACTCCATGCAGATTAGAAAGAATATATATTTGACCATTCCTAACCCAATCCATCCAAATGGCCCATCCATGTTCACCCATGGACAATCACAATTCGAGTTTTATTCACACACATGCTACATCACCAAAAAATTAAAATTTACTATGTCACCATATTCATGATACTCTTATCATATTTAGTTAGAAAAATAGTCACATTTTATTATTGATATTTCTAAGACAATTTAGTTAGTGTAAAGTGATATAATGATGTGATTTAGAAAATATGTGAAATTACCTCCATTGCCCATTACTCCTCCTTTATATATAATATAATATAATATAGATATGTGTTTAATGGTGGTTATAATTTCTAGAATGAGGGTAAAGGTGTGTTTACTGTAGGGTAGAATGGGTGTGAAATGGATATATTCTTCATTAATTATGACTTAAGTATAGGTAATTCACATGGGGGGACTACCGGACTACTGGAGCGGTGGGTGGGACGTTGGTGAAGTGAGAATATTTCAACCGGAAAGCCTTTTAAAATGGAAAATAAATCATGGAAATCAAAAGGATAGTGAATATGACTAAGTACCGAGAAACCAGTATTCACATGGTAATTTTTTTGTTTCATAAGAAAGAGACATGATAGACTTTTAAATAAAGCAAATCTACATATCTTTCTTTATATCTTTTGTAATTTAATATGGTCTAAAACTGTCAACTTGCAAGTGGTGACAAATTATGTACTACTTCACATGAGGTACAAAGTGGTTGGTGCTGGTGATTTACCGGTAAGTTGAGACGTCTCGTCGGTGGTAAGTAAGGCGGCGAAGCCATTAATGTTATGTTTATCTAGTGAGCAATGTAAACCATCAATCCTCATGCAATTTATGATTAATATATATTTAATACAACTTTAAATTTTGGAGGTTTTTAACTGTTATTGTTTAATTAAGTACTCACCGGTGCATAATGTTATTGTTTAATTAGGTACTCACCAGTGCATAATGTTAAGAGACCATGGGAGCAATCTAATGATCGCTCTCGTCAATATCCTCCTACCTTATTGTTGACAGCCGATGACGCTGACAGGGTTGTGCACTTGCACACATTGAAATTTTTGGCGGTACGTATTTCATTTTCGTGTCTATATGGTTGTTGGGATAATATATAGGTTACCAACTTTGGTTAAAAAACAAACAAGCTAGTATATATAAGCTAACAAAGTTAATAGAAACATAAGTAATAACATATTTAAACCATAGACCTTTGTTCGATAAGGCTATAAATAATAACATTAATAACCCGGTGAATGAATTGGTGAAAGGTCTTTTCATATCAAATCCCTATTTTTTACTTTCCAAAATTTTTTATTAAGTTTTTACAAACATAATAGTTATTTTCAAACTCATGTTAGTTGTTTGTTTAAACAATTTTTATATGGTAATTTTATCAACTTTGTTTTATTGTTCCATTAATCTCAATATTGGTAACATGGTCACTAATGTTTCTTTAAGAACTCTTTTTTGCTGTGAAGTCGTAATGATCACATACAGAAAGTAAATGCAACCATCATTTTGTTATTATGATTGTTTTACTGACAATGGCTAGGGTTTGATGACTAAATGCTTGTTGTTTGTCTGATATATTGTGTGCATTCACAAAGGAAGGACACTCAAGGAATAAAAGAAAAAACCATTTTTGGCTTGTTTACGTGAGGCATTAAGTTAATTGAATCTTTTCATACATATTGTATTATCCATCGATTTTACAAATTTCCAGCACTACCAAAAGTGTGCTTACAAATTTCCAACACTACCAAAAGTGTGCTTAGTTTAGTCCGAACTTTACACTATCATCTTTTTCCTTAGCCCAAATCACCTCAACTTTTCCATATTACATCCTTCTAACCTTGAGAAATAGTGTATAGAGGGTATGATAAGTGGAGAAAAGGGAGGTTGTTATTCATTGGTATGTATGTATGTATGTTTATGTAATAGAAGCACAAGAATGCACTATATATAGGCTAACAAAGTTAATAGAAACATAATGACACATAGGAGTTAAGAATGTGGATAGTCACCATAATAATGATAATAATAACCTATATATAATAATAATAATAATAACAAATGTAAACCATAACTTTTGGTTTTTTAAAGGATTGAAGAGTAATGTCTCAAAAATTAAAGCTTCATGATGTTGTACTAAGAGCTTTAAGAGTTGATGGATACATTGACAAATTACTTTTCATGCCCTTATGAAATGTCCATTTTATCCTCGCTATCTAATTGTGAAATTACCATGGATGCCCATCATTCTTCCTTTATATATAATATAGATATAGATAAGTGATCACTAAAACTTGTATTTATCCATTGAGGTTGAATTCAATATTTATAAGGATGATGTCATTGATTGTTTCTTTTTCTAGATAAATTTAATACGTGAGTAGATCTAGTGGTTATATACTCATATAATAATACAACACCTTTAAGCCAAGAAGCATGAGATTTCCATAAATACGTTGATCTAAAACATACTTCTTTTACAATTGTGACAAAGGCTATAGGCGTACCGGTATGATCTGGGTTTGCATATTTTACCAAGTGGTGTTGGGTTATGCAAACTCTTATCCTTTTTTCATGTGCTGGTTTTTTTAAAATGTTATTATGGTTGTGTTGAGTCATGTAAACGTTGCATCGTTATGAAGGTTGAACACAAGGGTTGCCTTTTAACTCCCATTTTGTGTAAATGCGTAGTTAAAATTGGGTTAGATGCACCATTGTATTGACCAAGTAATACTAATAACAATTTCTTTTAGAGATAATATAACAAAATATATAAAAGGTACTTGGAAATGAAAATGATAGAAAAATACCTCCGGTTCAAATTTAAAAGAAAATCAATGTGCTTAAATGCTTGGTATTTTAGTTTTTTTCCTGCTTTTTCATTCTCACACACATATGTTAACTTTCTTTAATTAACACTTCAGCTATCGCTTAAATCTCAACTTTAGACTAGATACTATAAGCACGTCACATACTTTTACGCCTTTTTACAAATCTTTTTACATTGGTAAGCTTGTAAAATAGGCAATGTGTGCGCATTCTTGACATGAGACTTCATCATTTAGTTGCTCCGGTTATAAAATCCATAAAGAAAGTTTTTAAAATCTAAACATATATAGATGCTAGAGAGACGTTTGTTTCATAGTTAATTATTAAAACTCATTACACTCATTTTAAAAAAAGGTGTCATTTTTAGTTATTTTGGTTTTCCTCAACACATAAGTTAATCCAAACATTTTTTTAAAAAACTTCTTTCAAAAAATTTATAAGTTAATAAGTGCTTTAACAAAAAGTCATTTTTCACTTAAATAAAACACACATAAGAACCGACTTTATTTGAATCTATTATTTTTAATATAATATATAAAATCTCATATAACCATATTTATTGGATCAAAAGTCAAATGGGTTTTCATATACCCAAAAAAAGATTCGATAATAGAAATGTGGGTAAATGGATAATAAGTTATACCGATACCCCTTTTGAATGATAAAAGCATACTATAAGGTTCTTTTTCTAAAGTACACAAATATAATGAGTCTACCCCATGAATAAATGATTAAACAGGTTGTGAAGTATGGCAAAAACCAGAAATGTGTAGAACAAGAATTTAGAAAAGGCAAAAAAGGCAATATGCTTAGAGGGTATAAATGCACTTTACTAAATATTGAAAAATAGAAAGTTCAAGGAGAATTGAAACACGGAAGAACACGTGGAAAGTGTATGCCAATTAGGAGGTGGCATGTGACACGTCCATGCTGTCACAAGACCCGTGGTACACCTTCGATATTGACGTCAATAACCTTTTATTTTATCCTTTATATATTATAATCCATTTCGGTCCGTATCTCAAGTTTTAAGACGCACCGTTTAGTTGTTTTTCTAACGACAAAGTTACAATACTTTTAATACCCAAAACTTCTATATATATATACACATCTCCTTTGTATTAAAACATCGGTTCTAATGAGATGTTCGAATCAATAATCAAACTTCTAAGTATTACCAGTCATAAATAGACCAATTATCACTTAGACTGAACATTGCACACAATTATAGACAACCATAAAGACAATCTAGACAAGATAAGTTGCTAATACTGAGATCAAACATTGAGAATATTACATTCTTAAACGATAACATGGCATAACATTACATTTCATTTTCACATATAATGATATTCTTATGATAACGTGTTGGTGTATTTGGATTGCTCGTAACGTCAAATTTTATAATAACCAAGCAATCTCAATTTACAAAATCCGCGAAGATCTAAGCATGCGGGTTTTTATGGGTGAAGAACAAGGCAATATACCGTTACTTGAGTTGTCAAAGTGATGCAACCTTTAAGTTTATTAACTGTACTCTCTTGTAATTTCCTACGTGTATTATGATATAACTTTTGTGCAGTATGCTAATTTATAAATAAACTCGAAATAAAAAAACAAGCTAATACAAAAGGTAAGTTGTCAATCTAATTAAAAGGTTTGCATACAAGCATAATGCAAAAGTTTTGGTTCTAAAGCCTTAACACTATCCAGAATGTAAAAATAGTTTAAAAGCAAAAAACTTGTATCAAATCACAATACGGAATAAAACCCATGCATAAATTTCTTGTTATAATTACTTACAAGAAAAAAAAAATTGTTTGATACAATTAGATTGGATGATCATTGATCGCCCATCACAGCAAAAACAATCTTCCGTGGTATGGAGCTAATGATAAAACTTATTCCTTGTAGGACTCGATGTGATTACACAATAATGTTGCAATCGACTGAAATATATGGAGGTTCAAGCTACATGTATAGCTTCAACTGAGGTTATAATGGATCTTCTTATTCTAACTCCACTCTACATCATAATTATCAATTATTAATTTATTATACGTTAATTTCAATATAATATAAACTATAAAATGACATATAGTAAAGTTGGGGACCATAGTTGTATTAGTATTGACAAAATGCAGTACTTTATTAGTTAATATATAACTTTGTGTTCATATGTCTGATTAAGGCTTGTGTGATGGCTATACCTATGCATCAAGGTGGTTCTGATTAAACAAGTCGAAATACGATGTTATTCGCATATGGAATCTGTGTCCGATTCTTGTGATCCGAAGTTCCGAACACTACAACAAATGTTTTGCAAGCTGGAAGAACAGGCCCAAGCATGTCATATTAAGCAACTATTGGCGGTCCAACAGGCCCAATTGTACCTTCTTATAATGTTTACTTGTTTAGTATACGGATACAAATGCAGTTTCCAACAATTATGGACTAGACTGGTTTACATCATGGGCTTCACTACACTCATGCTTTGGAGTTTAGACTATGCTATATGGACAATGATGCGATAACTTTTACTCCGTGTTACATTAGTGTCACGTCATACTCCAATTACTCATTTTCTGGTGGGGCGGTGTTCACTGCTCTACCGCTCTCCACATCATCAAATTGGGCGGCATCTCGATGTCCACACCACTCATTCTTGCGGCGTTTATAATTTATGGATATTACAATCACTTTATATATCATGTGTACATTACAAGAAGAATTATGCGGGTGATATGGACAAAAGACGTTGACTTAGTTTTAGTTTTACCATAAGCTTTTATGATTTTATCAACCTATATTTTGTGAATTTTGTTTTTTTTTCTTTTAAGTAAATTGTTCAGCCAATGCTAATCACTACAAACTTTATTAGGTTATTTATTAATCCATGTGCTCGTCCCATTGGTTCATAGCAATTAGCATGCCAACGTAAAAACATTTATTTTATTAAGTAAATTGGTTCATAGCATGCCAATGTAAATATTTTATTTTATTAAGGTATCACTAAGAGGGTTTTTGATTGTGTTAACTCTCTTTTTCATTTGGGAAGTATGAAAAAATAATGAATATTAATCGTGTTTTTTATTATTTTAATTTAGTTTTGTTTAAGAGCAATCCCAACTCATTTCCTATTCTTATCTTTATTTTCGCAATGGTTCATTCCATTCCGCATCTTATTCTTACATATCAAATGTTACCTTAAAACATTCTCATCCATTCCCTTATTTTCAAATATATATTTACACTAAAAAATATTAATTTGTTTTCTCATTTTCAATTAAATAGTATATTTATGTTTTTATCATTACATTTTTTATTTCCTCAAATCACAACCATTTTCAAAAAATATAAAAAAAATTAATAAGATGGAACAATTTTTTTTTAAATATACACAAAAATTACTAAATTTTGTGCCTCATTCACTCGCAACACCCTACGTTATAAAAACCCCACTCATATTAGTAGTACTTGAGAGGATTGTTTTCATTATTAAATAGTTATGGGCAAATTAGATTTTAATAATCATATATTTGTGCGATTGATCAATAATAATCCTATCAAAAAATATTTCTATTGTAAATCCCAAATTCTAAACATTTTTTATCATTGGATCTCCGTTAGAAAAACTTAACGGCACTAAATTTTACATCAATCGGTTCATGTCTTTTTCTTATCAAAAGCTCTAAAATATCAGTTTAAAATTCAAATAAAACTTAATGTCGTTAAGTTTTTTTAACGGATGTCCATTGTGACAAAAATATTTAGAAGGTGGGACTTCTAGCAACCTTATGAGCAAAAGTTCCAAAACATCAATTTGAAATTCAGATAAAACTTAACTTCGTTAAGTTTTTTATCGGATGTCCAATGAGACAAAAATGTTTAAAATGTGGGATTTGCAGCATGAATATATTCTCAAGTGGTATTATTAATAGCCAATCCGTACAAATATGAGAATATTAAAATCCAATTTGCCATACTTATATAACTAAACCTAAAGTAAAGTGCGAAAGTTGGATTTTTTTTAGTGATTTACATATCTAGATTTGTTTGAAATAATTCACATGTCGGTGTAATAATTCTTTAGATTTATTGATTTATGAAGAGTTTGGAGTTTTGCTCTTTTAAAAATACCTGAACTATAAATTTTGTTATTGAACAAGTTTCACTCTGTGATATAAATATGAAAAGTTCTTAGGCTAAAGGGTATGGTTTATTTGAGTCATTTCCTTTCATTCGTCACATTTGTGTCACGTTAGTTTTTCCTCCATCATTCAACATAACACTTCAATTAGGGTTATAGTTCATTCGCCTCATTATCCATTAATAGTATAAAGAAATGAAAAAAACAAATTTGATTGGCCCAAGGTCCAAATGACCGAATTAACACGTTCATTCTCCTCATTTCATGCATGAGATGGTATAGGAGAGGGTTGTGATCAAATAAGGTCATTTGATGTTGATGTGTCACGTAGGATCATTTGAGACTCTCTTGTGGCCCCCATACCCTTTGGTCTTAGTATTCAAGGTGATTTTAAAGTTTTTACAATGCTAATACATATACAGATCCACAAGAGTAATCAAAGGAGCAAATCAGGCTAATAGACCTTAAGGAAGTTGGTCTATGACAATTTCAACACTATTCATGACTTTTGACCGAAACAATATTGACCAATTACATAAGTTACAAAATATACAACCAATACAACCCCTCAATTGGTGTTGGAGAAAGTCGGAGGCACAGGCTGGATCAAAATCGGGTGAATAGTTGTCGAGGATTCGAGGGAGTCCTTTAGTAAAAAAAATGTATATTAAAATCAACTGATATGTGCAAAACACGAATTACACAAGTACAAACATTTTCCCGAAAGAAATGAATTTCAAGCTCTACATGTGTAGCGTGTTGATAATTTGATGTTGTACCAGATTTCATATAAACAGCATAGAATGTTATCGTACGGAACAAAAAACTCAAATAGTAGATTTTGAAACCAACTCGTTTTTACCACTGCACGGGCAACTCCATGGAATTCGGCTTAGGCTTAAGAATAGGAATTGATAACTCGTAAGAGACCAGGTGTGTATGAAGTTTTATCATAAATAATAGAATTTTATGTGTAAAGATTTAACCTATGAATTGTTTTAATAGTATTAAATTTTGATTAAGAATAGAATTATAAATTTCTGACTTATAAAAGTCTTCTTTGGGTGACCGAAGTATATTCCAACACGAGTCAAGTATAAAAATAATAATATTTTATTATTTCTGTTACTTCGGATATTAATATAATAATATACCTCGACAAGGGTTTAGAATCATACCCCTACACTATAGGAAAATATATTAATGGCCCCTAATATTATGGTCAGCTTGCATTTTAGAAGGTCATTCGCTTAAAAAGGTGATCTGTGAAACTAAATAATACAGTATCAAGTTACGATTGTCTCATAATATGTTACTGTAGATAGGTTTAACATTTTTTTCAATAAGTGCTATGTTATATATTAATATTAAGTTACTTTAGTGTCTTTCTTTGTGTTCACTTTTCACACAATTTATTCATATGCAATAAAAATTACGTCAAATATATTACTAATTTAAAATTTTAAAAACCTATACTTACGTATTTCACTATATGGAACCTTAACATGATTATTTTTTCATTCTTTTTCTTTGTAGCATATAAGCACCATATTCTTATTCTTACGTTTTATTTAATTTCAATTGTAATTATTTTTAGTGTCAAAAGAAGCCGGCTAACGCTTAACCTCCTTAGCTAGCTTCTTTATCGAGACACAACCTGATTGGGCTAGATTGGAATGTCTATAAAGTTGTAGGCCAAAAATCACTGTCTATATTTGTCACACTCCCATTCTAGGCCTAGGAGTGTGAACCATAGTTGGTACCATGTTTGTAAATAAATCAGAGTTGCGGGTTTAAGCGGAAGACTTTATAAAAACAAAGGATCGTTATTAAAATATTTACAACACAAAAGACGAGACAAAAGTCTCGTTTTAAGTTTACTTGTTTATATGTTTTTACAAAACCACCATATTTTATATTTACACAAAATTATCCGAGTCATCGGATTCTTGAGCTTCTTCGTCCTTCAAGCTCTATTCCTGATTACCTGTAAAATATTAATAAAATACGTCAGCAACGAATGCTGGTGAATATGCTGACGTTAAAAATATTTTCTTTACTTAATCATCCCTCGAGACCACATAAGTCTCGGCCCATCTTGGCTTAGGAATAATCAAGTTAAAACAATCATTATAAACTCGAGTCTCTGCTTGAGATCACCTCAGCGAAACACCGCAACATTTATGACATAACTCAGGTACCATAAATATACACATGGCCATTCCCCACTCGGACGTAACTTAGGTCCGGCCCATCGTGGCTGGAGGTCGTGACCAAGCGTGGTGCGATGTGCCCACCGCGTTCCACATATGTAAGGATCCAGACAAACGCATACCATAGCCTGAGGGCTGGCTTATACTCTTATTTATAATGTTTTTAGAGACACATAGTCTCATGTAAACCCTTTTTCATATAACACGTTTGACTCTTTTGAAAACATGTTTGAAAAGTGCGGCGTATTCACCTTTTCAATGGGATCGGCTTCCAACACCGTCCGTGAGTCTCTTCTTGCTATCTCGCACCTATAGTACGAGTATAACATTCATTAGTCGGATACACGATCCGGCTTAAGACCTTTAGTCTTATTATCTCGATTAACCTTTAGTTCATTATTTCTTCTTACTTTAAAACTTCCAGTTAAAAAGTAATCTTTATAAACCTTTAGTTTATATTTCAAAACCCGACGTTTCTTCTTCTTTAAGAAACGTATTTCTTTTATTTAAGTATATTCATAATACTTAAATAATATATTCTATAACAAAGAATAATTATATATTTATATATATATATATATATATTCATATATATATATATATATATATATATATATATATATTCTTTTCCTTCTTTTCTTTGTTATTTTCGTTTCTCTTTTATATTCATCGAGTATAATTCCGACTTAGGCATTAAGCCTTTATAATATTTTAATATTATTTTGGTCGGGCATTATGCCTACCTTGTTTAGGCTTAGAAGTGCCCTAGATACTTGGGCAGCACTTCGACGCCGCACGCTTATCAACTTTTACTTGATCAACACTTTCTTCCACACTTGGCACGCCTTTCGAGACGTCCACACTTTTGGCACACACTTCGAGGAGATCACCGGGTCGTCGGACAACACTTCCTTCTTGTTCGGAATGTCGGGGAGTGGCACAGAAATCGAGGTAACGGGCACGGAAAACGAGGTTTCGGGGCACGTTTATCGAGGTAGATTAGTGGCATGTAGTTCGAGATAGTGAGAGAAAGCTAGAGAGAGAGTATGTATGTGTAATTGAGGTGTGAGGGGCTCAATCCCATGGCTGCCTATTTATAGCCAAATTTTGGACCCCATCGCGATACGCGATGGGTCATTTGGCAGACCTATCGCGTACCGCGATGTAGGTCTGCTGAGTCAGAGCCTAGATTTGCCACGTGTCGACACGTGGCAGGCGCCGCTACACGTGGCGACACGTGGCAGACGTGTTGCCACGTGGCGATAGGCGTTGCCACCGTGTGCCACGTGGCACACGTGTCAGACTACCCTATCGCGGTACGCAATGGGTGTCTCCTCTGACCCATCGCGTACCGCGATAAGTCAGGAAAATCAGAATTTATGTTTTGGTCCTTGGAGTTTAGAAATTGGCCGAATCGGTCCCTTGACTTTGAAAAGTTGACATTTTTGGCCCAAAATTTACGTGATGTTACAATATTTTAAAAGTACAAGTCAAACGTGTCTATGTTGGAAATTTTCGTAATTTTTTTGTACCAATGCCCACTCATGAGTCATGCCTATAACTCTATCAGTTCCGTGTTGGAAAGCAGACCTAAGAACACGACACAAAGTCTTATCTCAGTAAAAATTGACTCTTTCTGTTTATTATAATTCTTATCACACAAATTACATAGACCCGAATCATATATCTATGCCAAAACTATAACTTAAAAAACAAGATAAAGCTATTATAGATTGAAAACCATGTATCCTTATTTGACACGATTTCCTACCATCCAAAATAACATACCAAAACAAACAATACTAAAATAAAACTTATACTAAAAATATTAAAACAAAAATGAATCTTAACAATTTATCCCCTTAAACTCTCTCTATTACTCATTTCAAGATTAACTTCAATATTGTAATGGTTATACACTTAGACCGTGTAACATTTACTATTGAATTGAATTACATGATTGTAGCAATGAGTTTTTATAAAAACAGCTTAAAAAGACAAGGTCTTAAATGAACATTGACAATAAGACCAAGGACTTGGACCATAATTTCATCTAACCAAACTTATAAAAAACACCAAGGTAGAATACATACTAGAATCCATGTTTTATAATCTTTTAAAACGTGTTCCAATAGCCATCACCCACTCCAAGTAACTCCATCCTCATATATCAAAAGACTTTTATGTTTTGATCTTTCTACAAAATCCATCACCTTCGTTCTTCATCATCATATCCTCATTTAGATCAACATTCAACAATGAAGAACAATCAGAACATGTTCAATACTCCATTGCAACCCTCAAATCTCCTAACTTTAATTCTTTTCTTCGCATTCGGGTTATCTTTCGGTGTCCTACTCACTTTCCAATTAAAAAACGTTACATTCAACTTCCGGTTTAACGAATATAGTAATCAAAAACCAAGATTAGTTCATGTTGTTGATGCCCAAAACATGGGGCTACAAGATTTTGTACACCCATCAAAACTCAACCATGACATGACCGATGAAGAGCTCATTTGGCGTGCATCGATGGTTCCAAAAGTGCGAATGTATCCGTTTAGTAGAACTCCGAAGGTGGCGTTCATGTTCTTGACTAGAGGGCCGGTGTTAATGGCGCCATTGTGGGAGAGGTTTTTCAAAGGGTATAATGGTCTTTTCACAATATATGTTCATAGTTCCGATTCGTCTTCTAATTGGACCGAACCGGAGGGGTCCGTTTTCCATGGCAGGAAAATCCCAAGTAAGGTAAGAAAAAATGTTTATTTTTCATACACCAATGTATCATTTGTAAACTGTGGTTTACATATATTGTATTATAAACCGCAGTTTACTATGTATTTTTTTTTTTCAAAATGATGTAGCTTGATACCTAAGAAAATGATGATTTAAATTTACTTTTATAACCTTTATAGTATGTCCGACTGTCGGTATATAAGTATGCATAATGTGTTGTACGGTACAAGTGTACAGCCCATCAACGCAATGGGGACAACCGGTAGGTCTTTATGGAATTTAAGAGGGTGGATTTGCTCAATAATTAAAGTTATAAACCGACAGAAAATTTACAGTCCATTTAAGTATCAAAAAGATTTTGTATATTTTTAAAAAATACAAATATGGAAAATAGTGGTGTCCACGAGTGTTCAGGCCCAGCTATGCTCCGCTCGGCCTAAACCGAAGAGCGTTAACCGAATCGTTAGTGTTCGGTTGGCCAAGAGTTCAAACTTATATAATAATAGATTTTTACATTTATTCAGTTTATCGCGTCTAAACTTGGTTTTACACACGCCTAATGTAAAAGGTGTACTAATAGTTTTTAACAATCTCTATTTATATAAGAGATATTAATATTTAAGCAGACGAAGGTATTTGCTATGGTTATATTCGTAGCTAATTCGTAACAAAATTTAGAAGATTTTCTGAATATCAAATAGTTAATTACTTGTTTTATTGCAGGCAGTTTTGTCACATTGTTTGCACTTTGTCCTATAAAATACTAGGTTTATCCTTCTAACACTATTGTTTACATTATTATTTTAATCCATTATAATATAATTATTTTAAAATAACTGTATCCATCATTACACACTCTTGTGAACAATACTTTTGAAAAAGAATGTATATTTTTTAATACTTATGTATTTAGTGTTATCACAAAAGTTATGCATATAAAGTTTCCTAAAATATTATAAGAATTAATTTAGATACATTGTTACCATCACATAGATTTTAACTTGGTTTGCATAATCCCAAAGACCCAAACCATGTGAATTTTATTGTTGTTATTTAAGGACGTGAGACATGACACCCCTACAATTTATTGTACATGTAGGGATATAAAAAAATAATTGTGTGTGTGTGTGTGTGTTTGGGTAGGGGGGGGGGTGACATCAAGATAGCAATGGTTGCTAGAGATAAGAGGCCAGTTCATTTTTCCAATTTATGAAATTCGATATATAAATGTTTTTTAAGTAAAGAATCAAGTAAGCATTTGTTCAGAGAATATATACTTTTATATATTATTTAACTGTCTAATTAAGGATACATATATATTTAGGTGGTTCTTCAGTTGTTTTGTTTTACTATGAACAACCTATGCATGTAACATTACCTACCATTTAGGACAAGCATATAACAAAAGTTAGAAGCAAAGAATATATGTGAATTATTCTTACCCCATCCTACAAGTAACATAAACTTGTTGAAAATGAAAACTATGTCTTAGTATTTTTATTTTTACTTTTTTTAATTTCAGAATGTCCAATGGGGAAAAGTTAGCATGATCGAAGCCGAACGACGATTGCTAGCCAACGCGCTTCTTGATTTCTCCAACCAACGTTTTGTTCTTCTTTCCGAGTCATGCATTCCCCTATTCAACTTCTCGAGCATCTACTCTTACCTAATTAACTCCAGCAAAAATTTTGTCGAGTCGTATGATTTAATTAGCCCGGTTGGTCGTGGACGTTATAGTCGGAGAATGTACCCCACTATTAAGCTTCAAGAATGGAGAAAAGGGTCACAATGGTTTGAAATGGATCGAGACTTAGCCCTGGAAATAATATATGACACAACATATTTTCCAGTTTTTCAAAAGTACTGCAACGGTTCATGTTATGCTGATGAGCACTATCTACCAACACTCGTTACCAAAAAATTTGGATCAAGAAACTCAGGACGAACATTGACTTTCGTTGACTGGTCGAAAGGGGGACCCCACCCATCCCGGTACACAAGGAATGACATTACAATTCAGTTTTTGGAGAAACTAAGAAGCGCCATCTATTGCGAGTACAATGGGAGAAAAAACCAAACATGTCACTTGTTTGCAAGGAAGTTCACTCCTCATGCCTTGGATAGACTTTTGAGACTTGCACCCAAAGTTATGCACTTTAATCCATAGGTCTCAAGAAAAAAAACATTTTTTAAAGGGATTATTTCCTGCAATTTTTCATTTGATTATATATATTGGTATATGATACGAAAAGATTATATTTTTTTAGTACAAAAAAAAATCATTTGTGATATATGAATGTATAAGGGAAATAAAATGAAGTTTCAACTTGCAAGCTTCCTTATCCCGGATGGCCGGATTTCCAGTAAGGTTATTTTAGTTATAATGATATGTACTCGAATCATGTATGCGTTGTGTCTAACATTACGTATTTTGGTTTCCAACTTCATTACAAGTCACATTGGATGCCATAAGCAACCATCTAACTCAATACTTATCACACAAAGGCGCAAATCGTCTATAATAACATGTTTTCTCCATTGACATTGTGTGGCACTAACTCTTGTAATTCGAATATCATGAGTAATGCTCTCAACTAATTCGAAATATCTTGTTATGTCATTTAGTTTGTAATATGTTGGTCTAGTTTTTAGTTTCAAATTATTGAATTTTCGTGATTTTATCATCGAATTGAATTAAATTTTTTTCGTAACTTAGGAAGGATAGAAGTTAGTCATTCAACCACGCAGGTAATTTGTTTTCATTTCTCATCAAATTATTGTAAGAGTCAATCTCTAAAATTCTATGGGGACATGGGGTAACTCAAATTTCGTTACATAGTGGAGTAGATACACTAATTTAATTTCTACGGGCTCACTTGATCCGTCGGGCTATCATGGGTCGCCCTAGATGGAGAGAGCATTTATGAGTGGGCCTTTGCTTTGCTTGGGGTCCAAAAGTTAAAATTTAACTTCCATTAAGCATTCTAAATTAGAGATCATGATTCTAAGATAGAACAATGAATGTGACGAAGTAACAAGTAGAGATCACCTGACACCGGCATTATATTAGATATCATGATTCTAAGATCTTGTGCGGTGGTGAGGTTGGGGGCGACACTCCCCCCCCCCCCCCCCACCTTCTTTTTGACGTTAAAACCATCTAATTTAAACGAGTGCCAAATATCAAGTATGCCCCTTTAGGCAACAATGAAGTATTGGAAGAAAATGGCTAAAAGTGTAGGGCCAACTACAAATCCAACCAATCAAATTAACCCCTTCATATTTTTTTTATAAAAAAGATTAAGTAATAATTGTGTTATTTTTTATAATTGTGTTATTAGTTAAACCATTACGAGTTTTTGAGGAAAAAGTTAGTGAAATAATATCCGGCTACATGGCACTGATGTGACAATATTCTATTTGCTAGTTAAAGTCTTAAAGCTTCTCCACAACACATGATTTCAAAAATTGTTGTAAGGAATGATTTGAGAAACTAGTCACGTTATCACTTTTATTATCTGTCTATGTAAGTTTTTAAGGACATACTAGTTTACATAAAAAAATCCGAACAATAGCTTTTGTTCTTACAATCATTCACATATTTGTTGTTGGGTCACTTTTACACTAATATTAAATTATTTTATTATAACCTATTTTATTTTAATATAAGACAATAAATTATTTTATGAAATTATTTATTATTTATTTTACTTATTAACTAACTTTAATTGAAATGATACCTATATTCATCTTTGTGACAACCTTACCTAAGAACAATGCTTACAATGAATGGATGCATCATGTATGAATGTTAAATGCCATTTTGGCGTATTGAACATGCTCTAAAATAAATATAAAATAAAAATTAAAAAAACATTTACTTATATGTAGCAATGTAGCATCACCTTCCATTTCGTGAACTGTTATTATTTTGCATTCATATAGTTTTAAGTTTTAACACTTTCACGTCATGCCTCATATCATCTACTATTTAACAAATATCAGATTCATATCACTATAACTCTATGAGTTTCAATAACAACATAGCTGATCAATTTTAATATCAGTAACACCACAGTCACATGACACGCGCATCAATTTCATCTATTCAACCAAATAATCAGCACCTCACGTCTCACTTAAAACAAAAGTATACGCAACATATTTTACAAAACTATCATTTGAAAAAAGCATATTCATACACATCATACAACATTTTGTAACTTGTAAGCTACTAGATTCATGTTACAAAAAATTCACATGTAATCTATGTTTGTTTTCCAATAACATTAACTTACAAGATTCTTCACATAAAGCAACTTCATGTAACGTTAAAGATTCTTTTTCCCCACGAAAGCTACAAACTTGACCACACAATATAGATCTACCCATTTTGGTATAATAATTAGGGTTAATAATAATAATAAATAACCCCCAATTCCCAAAACAGGCAAACAATTTCTTCAATTCTGCAGCAATCAGACAAAATAATAGTCCACAAAACCCCCAATTTCAGATCCAACGAAACTGAAACCAATATCGACCCGACCCGACCCGACCCGACCCGACCCGGAAACAATCGTTAATTCGCGTTCTTCTTCAACCAAAAGTGTCAAACACGCTTCAATTCGTTGTATTCTACAGGAATCAGAGGTCTATAAATACTGATTGGTTTGAGATTAGAGCTCAATTCGATTTAATTCAATTTGAAAACAAAACCCTAATTGAAGATTTGAAATTTGGTGAGTATTATTATTATTATTATTATGACGGTTGGAGAGCCAAGGAATGGTAAGGATATCATGTACGACGCCGTTTCAGGTGCTTCTGCAGGTACATATTCTGTCAATTTGTGATCCATTGTTTGAGCCCTAATTTTTTTTATCTATTTTTGTGGTTAATAATAAAATTGAGAGCTTGAATTTCAGTTTTGTTGAATCAATTTCATAAAAAAATCATCTTTGATTTTTAAGCTAAAAGTTTTGATTTTTGAGTTTGAAGATAATGTGCAGAATGATCATATAATAGTGGAAGTGACTATTTTTTTTAATTAATATCACATAATGGGCTTGTTTTTTAGTAATTTGGCTATTGCTGCTACAAATACAAATCATATATATTTTGATTTTCAACCTAAAAGTGTTTTGTTTTTTTGAATTTGAAGAATTTATTGAAAAGATCATGTGAAGAATAATCACAGTTTTCAACTTTATCAGTATATCTTTGTTGTGCATAATAGTGGAAGTGACTGTTTCTTTAGTTAATATCACATAATGGGACTTGTTTTTTAGTAATTAGGGATTAACTTTAGGGGATAAAAAGTTAGTGATGGTATTATATATTTATTATTCTTTTTATATATTACTAGCTATAGGTGCTACTGCTGCTACAGTCATTCATTTTGATTTTCCACCTAAAAGTGTGTTGATTTTTTGAATTTGAAGAATCTGTTGAAGATCATGTGAAGAATAATCACAGTTTTCAACTTTATCAGTGTATCTTTGTTGTGCATTATAGTGAAAGTGACTGTTTCTTTAATTAATATCACATAATGGGACTTGTTTTTTAGTAATTAGGGATGAACATTAGGGTAGAAAAAGTTTGTTTTGCTCGTATTGTTATTATTATTATCTGTTTTTTTTTAAATATTATTTGGTATAGGTGCTATTGCTGCGACAATCATGAGCCCGTTAGACGTGATCAAGACAAGATTGCAAGTTTATGGTTTGCCTAATGTTTCCGGGAATAAAGGCGAGTTCAACTTATTCATGCTAAACATATTACTTGTGTTTGTGATCATTGTTAACTTATTTATTGATTTATATCAGTACATTTATTGGTAGTTTGCATCGTACTGTTTCGCATATTATTGATGGTTGTCTGATATTTAATAAATGTCACCTCAAAACACTAACTGTGCACACACCGACACTACAAATTGGAACTTTGTTCGGGACACGGGAACAATTTACTTTGTCGGCCTCGTTTATATGCTTCTAGAAGATGCATACGTTATTGACAAAAAATGAATTAAGGTTTATATTGTTTGCATTGATCAGGTAGTGTGATTGTCACGAGCTTACAACAGATTATAAGAAACGAGGGATTGAGGGGATTATATCGGGGGCTTTCACCAACATTAGCTGCGTTACTTCCAAATTGGGCGGTGAGTATTTACTTATATACATTTTGTATTCCTATTTTGTTACTTACATCATATCTTTATATAATTATTTTGCTTATATAGGTCTATTTTGCGGTTTATGGGCAACTTAAAGAGCTTCTCGAATCACATGGTTGGTCACTAGTTACTACTTGTATATTTGTGGGCTGTTTAGCACAAAACCAATTTTAAGTAGAGAACTGTGATAGCCTTATGAACACTTGTAGCTATTGCTTTAACTGTGGTACAAAAGGCGGTTATATAATCGCATAACCACCTCTTTTTACGTCTGCCACTACTATATCAGACAATTTAGAACCGTGCATTGGCGGTTTGGACACAAAATGACCCAAAACCGAATATTCGGGCCTAAATCTTTTTATTAACTAATGACTAACTGGCTATTGTATATTTATACTCAAATATTTGGGGTACAATATTTATTAAGTTCTCATAAATGACTTAACATTCAAATTAAAAAATGGATTTGGTTATTTCAATTTTAATGACATGCCAAATCGTAACCTAAACGAAAGTTTGGTTTTTACAAAACTACAAAATTAAACCGTCGGTTTTATTTTGTTTCTGTTATTTTGGTTCGTTTTTCTTTTGTTTCATGCAAAGTTTTGCGATATTCTACTTAATTTAGTTTTGTATTAAAATGCACGCCTAAAATGTATTAAATAAAAACAAGGAACTAACTACATCATTTTAACTTTTTGTTACGTCATACTTTAAATAAAATCTGCAGGTGACGGTAAAGGACATCTTACTTTCGGGGTGAACATGGTGGCGGCTTCAGGTGCCGGAGCCGCCACTGCAATCACCACAAATCCATTGTGGGTTGTAAAGACAAGACTTCAAGTAAGTTTTTCTTGTAAAAATTTTAACGCTGGAACGCAGTTGCTAAAGATTAATAATTCAAAATCTTTTTCACTTTCAGACACAAGGGATGAGAGTCCGTGTGGTTCCATATACAAGCATATCTTCAGCATTGGCGCGTATTGTTCGTGAAGAAGGCTTTAGAGGGTTGTACAGGTATGATTTATGAGTTGTACTCTTTCAAGCTACCTTCTTTTTCGGCTCGGTTGACCGGTTTGACCGTTTTGTTTGCATCATTACAGTGGACTGCTGCCTTCACTTGCTGGTATCAGTCATGTTGCTATTCAATTTCCGGCTTATGAAAAGATCAAGCTTTACTTAGCAGAAAGGGGTTATACTTTTATCTTATTGACAGTTGTACATCATGCATTGGAAGTTGTACATTGTTTTCTATTCTTGTTGAGTTCTTTTAGGTAATATGCTGAATTGCTGATCATGTGTCTTTCAAGTTACCAGATCATACAAGTACTAACGGTTTAAGCCCTGGGAAGCTTGCAATCGCGTCTTCAGTGTCCAAAATACTTGCTTCCTTGCTAACTTACCCGCACGAGGTGTGCTTTGCATTTTCAACTTGGGGTGTAAATGAGTCAAGCCATGCTCGGCTCGATTAACATACGAGAGCTCGAGCTCGGCTCATTTCAATCTTTATGTCTGGAGCTCAAGCTTGGCTCCGGCTTGGTTTTTTATTATTTATTAATTACTTTATCTATCATTAAAATTTTTATAAATAACTAATATATATTATTTACTTGTCTATCTGTTTGTATAATTATTTATATATGATAATGATTATTATGTAAATATATATTTAATATATTCAAAAAAATAAAAATAAACAATAGGCTCGTTTTCAAGTTTTATTTCTAGAGCTCAAGCTCGGCTTATGAGTAGTTTTTCAAGCTTGAGTTCGGAGACTTGGACTCCAGCTTGTTTGAGCTCGGCTCTGTTCGAGGTTTTATCAAGCCGATCTGGAGCAGCTCACAAGCGGTTTAGCTCGTTTACACCCTTATTTTCAACATTTCGATTGAACTAAATCTTTGAACGCGAATGCAACAGGTTATTCGTTCAAGGCTTCAAGAACAGGGGCACGTGAGAAACCCGGAAAAACAGTATGCGGGTGTCGTCGACTGCGTGAAGAAAGTTTTCCAAAAAGAAGGGGTGACGGGTTTTTACCGAGGGTGTGGGACCAACCTATTAAGAACAACGCCATCGGCCGTGATTACTTTTACTAGTTATGAGATGATTAACAGATTCTTGCAGCGTGTTCTTCCACCTCACGGTAATACACCGTCTAAACCGGATGATGGCTAGATGAAACCGAATCGGGAAGTGTAATCGAATGATGTCAATGATTTAAGGACTTCCAAAATGATCTAATCATAATGCTACAAAGAAATGCTCAATGAAATTGATGATGATGATGATGATGAATAATTGTAGATGACACCATTTTAGTTTTTATAATTTTGTTTTCTTTTTTAATAAAGAGGGAATTAGCTTTACATTTGTGGTTCTTGGATTTTATTGTTTGAATTAAGTTAAATGTAACCTCATTTTCAAATTTTCAGAGGTAAAATGACTGATTTAAGAGTAGTGTACAATATAAAATGTTATTGGCTATTTAAGTCTTAAATCATACTACTCTTTTTATTTATTTAACAAATCCATAAATTTCTGTCCATGGGTATAGAGGTGCATAAACCGGGTATTTTTAGGAATTGGGTGTGGTCAATAAAAGTCAAAACCGAGTTGGGTAGAAACCGGTTTCGGGGTTTGTTGGGTACTTAACTGGGCTTTCTGGGTTTTTCTCTGATTTCGGGTAGGGCCAGGTCACGTCAAAACCGGGTATCTCCGGTTTTGGCGGGTCCCTTCCAGTTTCAGGTACAGCTTTGGGGAGAAATCTAATACAAGGCCGTACCCACGGGTCGGGTACAGGTAGAAACCGATTTTGGGTCAGGTTCACCGGGTCAGCTCAGGTCGGGTTTGAAACCAAGTATTTTGTGCACCTTTATGATGAGTGATGGAATATCAATATTTAACGTATAACATATATTTCTAGTTATGCTTCTTAGTAAAGTCAGTATTATGAAAATTGAAAAGGATTATTTGTGTAATTCTTTACTATTATAGTATTATGATCTAACTACACTATGTAACATCAGTGATAATTTTTTTTAACAACAGTAGTAATAATCATACTGTTCTTTTTCAAATGAATATTGTAATCAAAATACAGTAGAAACTCTATAAAATAACACACTTGGGAACACCAAAATTTATTAATTAAAAGAGTTATTAATTAATCGATAAATAATAATTATTAATTTATATATTAATTCATATTTTATTAATTTATAGTTGAATACTTAGTTTACAAACACCTTTCAAACTTCCACTTAATTATTGTATATAATGCATGTATATCAAATGAACGGCCCAATTTGAAAGAAACCTTCAATCTCTCACCTTATTATGCTTCTTGTGTTCAATGTATCATTTTATGGACATTAAAAGTATTTTTTATATAAATACAAGATCAAAATAGGTTAACACAAAAGCGGCAATCACATTGAACAATTTCTTGTTGAGTTATGAGAAAACAACACCAGAAGTTCTTACCATTCTAAGGAAAATTAGAGACGAGATTCAAGGGGAAATTGATTTCAACAAAAAAACAAAAGACAATTGAGTCACTTTTCAAGAAACATTCATAAATCATTCATATAATATGCTATATATAAAGAATTATTAATTTATATTTTATATGGGGTCTAAAGAAATTATCAAAAATGTATTATCTTATAATTTTAACGAATTATTAATTTAGCACTCTATCCCCGAGTTGGGACCGGCAAAAAATATTATCTTAGAGAGTTTATTAAATAATCGAGTATTAATTTATCGAGTTTCTACTGTAAATCAAATTGTTCAACCGGTAATAAAAGGGGATGACGGCGCTTACCTGCCTCTTTATTTATAATTGAATCTCTTTTATCACTATTAATTATTAATCATTATAAACACAAATTATATTAACCTACTACCATTACCGAATGCTAATGAATAAAATTATACTAATATTTTCTAAGTATGTAGAGGTTATCATTTTAATCTACCATTATGTAAACATATATAAAAGATCTAGATAGTTTGTTTTTATTTTACTTCAGACAACATATATAAAATCTCTTATAATTAAGTAGAGAAAATAAGTTAGAAAATTTAGGCACTAGCACCAATGCATTCTTGTGACGACAACTTCTTGGATCATAAATCCTTAGGCTGAGGGGTGTGGGGGGCGCGAGTGGGGGCGCCAGCCAATAATATTGTGACGTGTGGCAGAGAGAGAAAGTTGATAAGATGGGTGTTGGTAGTGGTACTCGCGCCCCGGGACATGGTGTGGAGGGGCGCGAGAGGGGGCGCGAGCGGATTTTTTTTTTATTATTTTTTAAATGTAGTAAAAAAACGTATTATTAAAAAAACTCAAAAATTATTTTAAAAAACACACATTTTTTTGAAAATTCATAATAAAAAAAAACATACTAAAAATTAAACAAACAATAATATTTAATAATAAAACTAATCTAATACAAGATCATCTGGTCGCCTCGCCCACAAATGTTCAACCAACTCATGTCGAAGATCCCCGTGTGTCTCACGGCTCTTGATATTTGCTATGTTATGAAGTTTTTGTTGATCACTGATTGTGGACGGTTGTGGCGGAATGTCACCTTGGTAGTTTTGGCATATAGCTTTGCCCTCGTCTTCTAACGTCATGTTGTGTAGGATAAGACACGTGTAGACGACGTCCATTATCCTCTCCCGAGTCCAATAACGTATCGGGTTCGCCAGAACATAATATTGTTTTTTTATAGCTCCAAAAGCTCTTTCAATATCTTTTCTAGCAGACTCTTGCTTCTTCGTAAAATACTTCCGTTTGTCGGCGACTGGATCTGTAAAAGCTTGAACTAACACAGCCCATTCGTTGTAAATACCATCGACCAGATAGTACCCGTACTTGAAGAGTTCTTCATTTGCAACAAAAGATTGAGGTGGTTCAACCCCGTCGATAAGGTCGTTGATCAAATGTGACTGATCGATAACATTAAGGTCGTTATTTGACCCAGCAACACCAAAAAAAGCATGCCAAAACCAAAGATCCTGTGACACCGCCGCCTCAAGTATGAGGGTCGGCCCTTCATGATCACCACGGTGGAACTGACCTCGCCAGGCCGTTGGACACATAGCCCATCCAACATGCGTACAATCGATGCTACCTAGCATCCCAGGAAAACCATGTTTTTCTGCGTGCACCTCATATATGCGTTGGATGTCATACGTTGTAGGTTTACGCAGATATCTCCGAGCGTAAGTCGATATGACTCCTACGTACAATATATATTACAAAATGTAATAAATATTTAATAAAAAGTAAAATTAATGTTTTTTACCTTGGCAGAAAAAATGAAGGGATTCACGTGCAACCCTTTTCGACATCTGTAAATACTCATCCAAAGCGTCCGACGAGATGCCGTACGCTAATTGACGGATAGCAGCCGTGCATTTTTGAAGAGGGGTAAAACCGGGAAGACCCCTAGCATCCTCCCTTTGTTGGAAAAAGGGATACCTTGCCTCTAAATCACTCGCTATACGCGTGAACAATTGCCTGCTCATTCGAAAACGAGTTCGAAAATCCGACTCCGCGTATACCGGTTGAGGGCTAAAATAATGCCTCATCAAAGTATCGTTAGCACCCGATCGATCACGATCACGAGGTGGTGCTCTAACCCTCGGGAGTCAGGGTTGATGGGCTTGATTTTGCAAGAGATTGACCACGGTTGCGGTCAAAACTCCCCCTACATGAAGAAGCAAATCATCCTCTTCGGAGGAGTCGGAATCAGACGAGTACGACGACATAATTTAAAAAAAAAAATGGGACGATGGGTTGTTTGGAGATTGAAGTTGTGTTTGATATGGTAAAAATGGGTTGATTTAGGGGTATTATATAGGATTTTGTAAAGGTTTTTTTAAAAAAGTTTGAAAGAAATGGGTAATATATAGGAAGTGTTGTATAAAGAAATGGGTAAGTTTGGTGTTTTTTGAAGTTGTGGTAAAGT
This sequence comes from Bidens hawaiensis, assembly GCF_021521415.1. Taxonomy (NCBI): domain Eukaryota; kingdom Viridiplantae; phylum Streptophyta; class Magnoliopsida; order Asterales; family Asteraceae; genus Bidens; species Bidens hawaiensis. Next base: position 384,594 of record NW_027492839.1, read on the forward strand.
GTTGTATAAAATGGGTAATATATAGGAGTAGAAAAATTTTTTTTTTTAAAAATTTAAGAGCCAACGGCTCATTTAAGTGTTCAAACGTCTCTTTTCACCATTCCCCAAGCCCTAAACGCCACACATGTCCCGCGAACCCCCTTGCGCCTGCCTCTTTTTCTGCGCTCGCGCCCCTCTCGCGCCCCTTTCGCGCCTCGGTGGTGTGGTGCTCGCGCCCCGGGGCGCGAGCGGCTGTCCTCTTGCGCCCTTTCTCACGCTCCACACCCCTCAGCCTTATACTTTAATAGTTAAAAGTTAAAAGATACATTCATACTACACGTCTACATCCACCATCCAAAATATAAGATTTATTTAAATTTGATTAAAAAAGGGGGAAATTCTCAAAATAAGCATTTATGAAAACGTTTTTCAGGTTTTAGGTGTCATTTGCAAGAAATTTTCAAAATAATTATTATAATATAGTCGTGATGAGTAGTTTATGATTACACACGAGTAGTTTGCAGAACCAGTTAAACCTTGCCACGTGCCCTTAAACTAACCGTAACGAGCAGGTTCACTAATCATTTACTCGTCATGACTAAATAAGTTTCATGCCTCGTAATAAACGCACACGAGTAATTCATAAGTCATTTAGTCGTGACGACTAGTTTACATGATTTACATCCCCTACACGAGTAGTTTATTAGTACTAACTCGCCGCGACTAGTTTAACCTTACAATCTACACGTCGCGACTAAAGAACTTTTGAACTCGTGGGCGTTGATTACGAGGCATAAAACTTATTTAGTCGTGACGAGTAAATTGTTAGTAAATCTGCTCGTTATGGTTAGTTTAAAGACACGTGTCAAGTTTTAATTGATTATACAAACTACTTGTCACGACTAGATTATAATACATATTTTGAGAATTTCTTGCAAATGACACTTAAAACCTGAAAAATGTTTTCATAAACGCTTATTTTAGAAATTTTTTCTTAAAAAAGTCACTGCACCTTATATTATAGGTGAAAACCAAGAGTAAGAGGACGAGTACATAAAAAAAATAGACGCATTATTGACTTGATTTTATATTAAAGGTAAAAACAGATACAAAAACCATGGATCTATTATCGGGGGACTTGAGTAGTATTTAGTAGTTCGACTTCGAAGTCTTACGGTGACGATGCAACCTATTCTTTTGTTAACAATTAGGTTATGTACCCGTGTTTTACACGGGTTAGACAACTTAAATTTTGAAAGTGATAATTTTTATAAATAAAGTTAAATAATACATTAAGTAAGTACAAAGTTAAAATATAACAAATATTCAAAAACTTAAATATAAATTATAAATCTTTAAATATTTCTTTCGATACAAAATTAGATAATACACAAAATATATGGTAGCAACTAAAGTAAAATAGTATTATAAGAACATAAACGGTACAATCGATACGACCAACCATCAATAGAAGAAAACCTTCGATTAGTTGAAGAATGTACAGTAAAGGAGAATCGATAAGGTTTTGATCGACAAAATTTGGATAGAAAGAAAGATATTTCGGTTACGTGTGAAAAGAAGGCAGGTCAGATTCAATTAAAGATCAACGTGTTTTTAACAATGAACCCATTAATTAATGAAAATTTTCAGTTTATAAAAATGTTTTATAAATAAACCTAACGTTTTTAAAATATAAAATACGTTTTGTAAAAGCAATTAGAGAAATCATTAAACAAAAATATATAAAAAGAACTATAAAAAGTACGTATAATTAATAGGAGAGAGAGATGGAAAGAAAGAATAAGAAAGTATAATAGAATGACATGTGGCATGAGAAAAATTTATTATAGAGTATTGATTGATTGAACAAAAACTTGCCAAGTGACATAAATATGATGCAATTAAGTGCCAAGTGACACAAATTGATTTTTGTTTATTATAATAGTAGAAGTTGTGAACAGTTTCTCAACAATGTTTATCACTAATAGTCCAACCTAATAACATGGTGAATCGAAATCGACCGGTACAAACCCTTGTGATTTGTCCAAATCTACGGTTGTAGTCAAATAGTTTTAAATTTACGATTTTCGTCCATTTGGTTTCATTTCACTTGCAATTAAACTCGGTCTCATTAAACCCGTTAAGTCAGGTCGTCAAACCCGTGCCCCTCACACGAGAGGTAGTTTTGTCATGTTTCCCCAAATACACACCAGCCCCTCACGTGAGGGGCTTGCGAATTACAGTTAGGTTTATTTGGCGAGAAAAAGGACAAAATTTTCCATCACGTGAGGGGCACGCCGATGGGTTAAACGACTACTGTTTGTTTACATCTGAATGGAACCATTCAGATGTAAACATCTGATTCATTCAGACTTCAGACTGTTTGGTTCCAAACAGAAAAACATTTGAATTGTTAAAATTATGTCTGAATCATTCAGACTTGTTGCTGCTGAATGGGACAGAGGCTCATTCAGACCTGACTCATTCAGATCTGAATGAACCAAACAACCCATTAATAAGGTTAGTGGGGTCGGATTTAATTACAAGTGAAATGAAACCATATGAACGGAAATCGCAAATTTGAAACTGTTGGACTAAACCGCATATTTGAACAAATCACATGGACGGAAACCGTATTTTACTCATTTAAAAAATACAGAGAATACTTCTTGTTATAACTAACAATAAGATTAAAAGAAATTTAAATTTAAAAAAAGAGAAAATAATCTAGAGGGAGGTCAACACTCAACACCGGCTTTCATTGAATTTAAGCAACCCGTCGACGAGATGGAACTCGTGATTATGTTGAATTTAAAGCCACCAAATAATGACCACATGAAATGCCTTAAAATCGGGTCTAGTCAAATCTCCAAAATACAAAGCCACCCAAAGGAAAAATAAAAACACACTCGTTTACCCCTCCTCTACCCATGGTATTACAAATTAACCGCTCTCTACCCTTCCCAAGTTAAACTCGTTGATTCTGATCTATTTTGGATTCATAAGAAACCTAAAACTTTTACCTCCTTTATCACGCTACATAATTGCTCCAGTTTCCTGTTAAATATCATTTCGTTTGTCGCCCTCCAGTTAAGGATTGCATAAACTTCAAAATAAATTTTTTTTAAAACAACTTTTTTCACCCGAAAATTTTCTAACATTATACCTGCAAAGATTTAAACTATGTTATTTTTTTTACCACTAGACCACTATGGATAATTTTCAAAAATCTCTCTTTTTGAATTAAAAAAAAATGAAAATGATTGTTCCATTTACTTCCACCATGTTGAACCCATATTCAAAATTGGTGACAACCAAGGCCACATCTTTTTGATTCAAGTGGACCAATTATTTTTCGGTTGACATAACTACAACCATATACAAAAGAGACATGTGGTCCAAAGGCCATTTTCAAGTACAATGTCAAAAAGGAGATTTTAGATGGCTGACTATAAAGACTATAAAGACTATAAAGATGGAGTATTAGTCTAAAGATATGTAATAACTAATAAGGTTTATTTTATTTTTGTGTTAAGATGAAATTTTAACTATATAGGATTAGTTTCTTCATTTTTATACCATAAATGGTTCTCACAACATTTTCAATAACATTTATGTAATAGTCCTTCACCTATATACGTAACACGAAAATAGGGTTTCATGTTTGTAATTGTAACAACATGATTATCTAATCTTATCTTGTTCAAAGCTTGTTTTTTAGTATTTGATTTTAAGGTAAATGACTTGTGTTAATGATTTGAATATTTAATCTTGTTTTAACCTCTCATGGTATACCAATATAAAGTACCAGTTGTGTCATAATAGACCATCAATCTCAAATTTCTCGGAATTTTACAAGTTGTTAATCATATGTTTTTATTAATGTTCTATACAAAATTCTTCAAGTTGCGGTTGTTATAGCATTCGTACACGTTACAACTAAGGTAACACCATCGTTAAACAGTTGACCAAATAACACGTGTTATTCATGTTAAATGTATTTAATACCATTTAACTCGTTTGATGTTTTCGTTTCAACTAAGTTGGTAAACGTCTTTAAAACCTTGGTTAACAAAGTTCCAACTTGATGTTGATGTTGGAAACTTAGCAATGCGAATGATGCAACATAATTATTTATGATTCGTAATCCGAGTTTTAAAAACTTAAAGGTGGATGTGATCAAATGGCAATGCGAAGTGCTACTTATGCTATCAAAAAGTCACATTACACATTACACTCATCGCTCGTGTCCTCTCACTGATATACCACTCTAAGTTTCTTTCTTCTCATTCTATTCATCCGCCTTCCATCCCACAAAACTTCAAACATAAATATCTCATTTAAAACATAGTAGGTTTTATTACAAAACCCTCACATGGTATTATACAAAACGATTAATTAATAATAATTGCATATAATTATTTATCCTTCATTTGTGGTTTAGTGTAGACCCAAATTCGATCCCCACTTGTGTACTTCATTTGTGGCATAGTGTAGACTCAAACTCGATACCTACTTCTGTCACTTTGGGTGGATTATGGCAATGAAAAATTTGAGCTAGACCTTGCGAGGTTGTTAGTTCGAATCCCGAACCCACCTGTGTTTTCGTCCTACCGTGTGTTACGTCAAAGACTTATGCTTTCGTGATGGCACAATGACTTTCAAGAGAATGCCCAAGCCAAACTCTAAAGCCAACGTTGGCTCGGTTAAGACAATATAATCTGACCAACGTCAAACAACAAATCTCACTAAAATTAGAGAGTGTGATGACTTAACATATAAAAATTCCAAGTTCCAAATAATAATAATAATAATAAATTCTCTCTCTCAATGTAATAAGTTATGTACTTTGCTAACCCTATATTTGTAACATATTATTCTACCACTACTGCTACCAATATTGGTTTTTATAGAATTCAACACCTAAAAATATGTTATTTGTCCCATTCAACAAATCAAATCAAAGCACGCCTTCATAGCTCATCATCATCTTCTATCTATTATTCTTTCCACTCCATCTTCTACATTCAGACTTCAGATCTCATAATATTATGAAAAAACTCAACAACACACTTATAATCTCTTCATTATTATTATTATTATTATTATTCATCCTCTTCAAACATTCATCATGTACAGACCCATGGTTCAACACCTGCATCCCCAAACACTGTGGCGATGGAGTCAACATCACATATCCATTTTTCATAAATAATAAACAAAACTCCTCGTGTGGATACCCAGGGTTTCAGCTAAACTGCAATAACAACAACCACCCCATACTTCGAGTTTCAGAAACCGACTTCATCGTCAAACATATCGATACAAACACACGCAAAATCAAACTCCAATACGCAGCTATTTCGTCTAATTCGTTTCAGTTCTGCCAATCGAAGCTCCGGACTCTCAAGCTTGGTCCGATACGGTTTGAAGTTGATAATTCCACCACTACGAAGCTCGTATTTGTATCCAATTGTACGGATAAAGTATCTAGGGTTTTGGATAGGTATAGAATTACGTTATGTGATAATAATAATAATAACAGTAGTAATAGTAATAGTAGGGAGTTTATTATGAGTGAGAGTGATTGGAATAATACGAGGAAGGTGAGTGGAGGTGGTTGTGGTGAGGTGGTGGAGGTGCCGGTGGAAGCGGTGGATGGAGTGGTGGTGGATGGGTGGAATTATACGAAGGTGATGGAGCTAGGGTTTTGGATGAGGTGGATTGCGGCGGATTGTGGTGAGTGTGAGCGTAGTGGTGGGAGGTGTGGGTTTAATATGACGGCGTACCGGCCTATTTGCTTTTGTGAGGACCGGCCGTATCAACTGATGTGCCAACCGCCCGGTAAGATGCATTACTCACTTGTACATTGTTGATAAAAACTTGTACGCTGTTTTTTACCTTTTAAATCGTTAAAATAAGTCGGGTGGTGGGTTTGGTAATTTCGAGATGTGCCATGGTTCGGTTTACACGGTTTAGTACAGTTTTGAACGGTCGTGTAAACTGAATCCATTTTTAACGCTTTTTATTATTATTTTTTAAATATTAATGACCACCTTTTACTGTTTAACATTTTTAATATATAGAAAATATTTTAAAAAAATTGTTAATTCAGGTTAAACTGTCGTAACTGAGTAAAATTTGGTTACGTTTGTCGTTTTTTAAACGTCGTTAGCAGTTCGACCGAGAACTTATGTAAGAACCGGTTGAAAGAGTTCGTGAAACTGAAAACCTTGAGTAAATAGTGCCAATCGCCTTGTCGCTGAGTGAGGTTGATTTACCTCTCAAGTAATGAGGCTGAGACGGTCTGATGTGGGCCGGTTTGCGTGTCCAGAACAACACGTTTTGAAACAATAAGGGTAGGTTGACTATTAGACGGGTCAACTTCTTACACCCGAACTCAATTTACCAAAAGACAAATTATTCTTTTTAAAGTAGGCTTCTTGTCTTGTTAGGAATTATTATTTGAGATATAAGTATAAAATAAGGAAAGTATAATGAGTGGTGAATGATGTGATGGGATATATATGGGTACTCTTATGTAAAGTAATTTTCGTTTTTAAAAAATGCATTTCAAATTATACATTGAAACTTTTTAATGTTTTCGCTATCAAATTGTCGAGCTTTTCCTGGGAGTATGGCATGGGTTAGTTCAGCACCGTAACACATGGTCCTCGAATATGTTGTTTTAACAAATTTGACCATTTAGAGATGTTGATACTTTAGATGTAATTTTTTTTTGACCATTTGAAAACCAAATGATCTTTAGCAAGTTATTATTTAACGAGTGGAGTCAAGGCTTGGGCTCGAACTAATAACAATACTTGCATTATTCAACTTGAGTCGGCTTTTTGGAATTTGACTTTGATCATGTGAACACCAAGTGGCTTAAGAGTAGTTGTAGGTTGTACAATGAATGGCTGCTTTCTTTGGTCCATTTTGGTACAAAATTATTGCTGCTTATGGTTAAATACACATGTTGGAGTTTTCTATTTTGACTTTGACTTTGACATTGACTTAGTTGCATCCAAAGTTCCAAACTTATGAATTGACATAGCTTTTCAGAATTTTCAACTCTAGCTTGTTGAAAAGTAGAGGTGGCAAATGGGTTGGGTTGGGTCGAAACGGGTCATGGGTCGGAACGGGTTAGGGTTGAAACGGGTTATGGTCGAAACGGGTCACTTAAAAAAGGGTTGTTGTGGTTCGGGTCGGAACGGGTTAGGGTCAACAGGTTCGGGTTAGAACGGGTCAAGGTTGGAACGGGTCAAAACGGGTTTGGGTCAAAACCCATTTAAGTGATTTTTAATTTCGTTTCAGCACGTAACAGCTCGTTTAAACGATTTTTCAGTTCGTTTCAGCGCGTAACAGCTCGTTTAAGCGATTTTTCAGTTCGTTTCAGCGCGTAACAGCTCGTTTAAGCGATTTTTCAGTTCGTTTCAGCGCGTAACAGCTCGTTTAAGCGATTTTTCATTTCGTTTCAGCGGGTAACAGCTCGTTTAAGCGATTTTTCAGTTCGTTTCAGCGCGTAACAGCTCGTTTAAGCGATTTTTCAGTTCGTTTCAGTGCGTAACAGCTCGTTTAAGCGATTTTTCAGTTCGTTTCTGCGCGTAATAGCTCCTTTAAGCGATTTTTCAGTTCGTTTCAGCGCGTAACAGCTCGTTTAAGCGATATTTCAGTTCGTTTCATCGCGTAACAGCTCGTTTAAGCGATTTTTTGTTTAGTTGTTGTCGACTTTTCAGTTTCGGTTAATTTGTCGAATTTTTTTTGAACGAGGACAACGGACGAAACGTTTTAGTTTTTTTACATTTTTTGTTTTTGTTTTATTTTTTGAATTATGATTTTTTTATTAATTTTTTTGAATATTTTTTAATGGTTTCTATTAAGATCAAAATCCCTAAAAAAAAATTCAAAAAAAACAATTAAAATATCATAACTCAAAATATAAACGAATAACGAAAAAAGTAAAGAAACTAAAATATTTTCTCCGTTATCCTCGTTCATCAAAAAAATAACCCGACAAATTAACCGAAACCGAAATGTCGACGAAAACGAATCAAAAACCTTAATCGACCCGTCTAGTGCGAAAACTCGAAAGAAACCGAAACCCAACCCGTCCAGTGCTAAAACTCGTGTCGGCACGAAAGCTGATCCGAGCCGAAACCTAAACTGATATCGTTCCAATCTAAAACCCGTTTCAACCCAAACATGTCACTTTTTCTTAAGACACTAACCCACATCGACCCATGTAGTTAAATTTGTCAACCCATTTTGACCCAAAAATAAGAATGTGGAATTTCAAGTGACCCATTTAATTAAAACCTATGACCCAAATCAACCCATTTGAATTTTAAAACAACTCAAATTGACCAATTTGAAATGATTTGGGTCAAGGTTGCCACCCCTAATCCAAACTTATGAATTGACATAGCTTTTCAGAATTTTCAACTCTAGCTTGTTGAAAAGTAGTTTGTTAGACCCTTCAAAATCATCAAGAAGTAATCGTTCGTCTTTCGTTTTGCAGGAAAACTAAAACCAAAACCAAAGCGTAGACTGTTAATCATCTTAGGTAATACTGTCGTGTGAAACGATCTTATATTCTCATCCCTTGTGTAAAGGGTGTGAAACGTTTCTCACCCTTTTCATATTAAATTCACACGTGAATAGAATAATATTCTGCTCACGTGTGACGTGTGAACACTTCTTCGTTTCACTAACTTTCTTCTGGAACATTCTTTTAGTTGCGATAGGATGCGCAATCATCTTTGCACTTGCTGCCGCCATATTTTTTACCATTCGTGCCTACAAACGTAAATTTGTTACATATGCTGATAAATCACGAGAACTCGAAGATACCAGTGTCTACTTCGGTGTGTCGGTTTTCTCATACGCTGAACTTCAAGACGCCACTGAGCATTTCGACTCTTCCAAGGAATTGGGAGACGGAGGCTTCGGGACCGTTTATTATGGTAACTATATCATGTTTAAACTTAGTACTTACCAAATGTAGAACACTAGAACTAATTCATGTTCTATTTAATGTTGTTTTCACTAGGTAAACTTCGTGACGGTCGAGAAGTTGCTGTTAAACGCCTTTACGAGCACAACTACAAACGCGTCCAACAATTCATGAACGAGGTAGAGATCCTCACTCGGTTACGCCATAAAAACCTCGTGTCACTTTACGGTTGCACCTCCCGTCGGAGCCGTGAGCTACTTCTGGTCTATGAGTACATCCCAAATGGCACGATCGCAGACCACCTCCATGGTGACCGGGCAAAAGATAGCCCGCTGACATGGCAAACACGTATGAAAATCGCCATTGAAACCGCCAACGCGTTAGTATACCTTCACGCCTCAGAAATTATTCACCGAGATGTGAAAACTAATAACATTCTTCTTGATAACAATTATTGTGTCAAAGTAGCGGATTTCGGTTTATCAAGGTTGCTACCGAATGATGTAACACATGTCTCAACCGCACCCCAAGGCACCCCGGGTTATGTGGACCCAAAGTATTATCAGTGTTATCAGTTAACAGATAAAAGTGATGTCTACAGTTTTGGAGTTGTATTAATCGAGTTGATATCATCAAAACCGGCTCTTGATATTAGTAGGTCTAGAGATGAAATAGTTCTAGCTAACATGGCTATAAACATGATACAAAGATGTGCTCTTGATGAGCTCATAGACCCGTTTTTAGCATCCGACCAGGATACCGAAAAGATGATCCAACAGGTAGCAGAATTGGCATTTCGTTGTTTGCAATTCGACTCAGAAACAAGGCCTGCAATGAATGAGGTATTAGACGTCTTAAAGGCGATTCGAGTTGAGGACAGTGATGATATTGCAGAGTTGACCATTGCAGAGTCAAAACTGCCTCCGCCTACGCCGGAAAACGAAGGTGTGGAGTTGTTGAAAGGGCGGATTACGACCTCGCCGGTCTCGGTGACGGCTAAATGGTATAGTACTAGCAGTGGATCAATCACACCAAATGCCAGTGTAAGTAATTGAAGGAAAAGTGATGACAATATAATTTTGAAAATGTAAACTATTCATTGTGTATTAATTTTTATAGGCAAATACACATACTTTAGAACAAAAAAAATATCTCATAAGCTCTTTGCAGCAATTTTGTACTTATTTTTCCTCATTTTATGTTACTGATCCAATAATATTAATGTTTCCTTGGATGCAACAACTTTTGAATAAAAAGGGAAAGTGATTATATCACATTAAATTTGTTGTTTTGATATTATATAAGGCGGGCAAACATAACCAGAGCTTATGTTTGGACAACAAAAGTCAAGAACCAGGCCGGGTATGGTCGGGTTTTGATGGGTTCTTATCGGGTTTTGTTTGGGTCAGGTCCGGGTTTTGACTGGGTAGAGATGGAACCGGTTCTAGCATGTCCGGTTACACTGTCGGATCCGGAACTTGGTATTTTGCCCACATATAACACTATTAATAACAAAATAAAACAAATGATCAGATTATCAATGTTACCAACTACTCATATTCTAAACTAGCATTAAAGTCTAAAAACATAAGTGAACTTACTATTTTAGTTTATCTTGATGCGAAAATAATCGACGAGATGGAGGTAAGTCATACAATCGAGTTCCTTGTAAAATTTATGTATTTGTGTATATTGATGAAAATTTCAGATTTTGCTTCCTTCAACAGCTGACAAGGATGTGTTTACAAAGTAGCAAAATACAATTTGGGTAAAATGAAAGAAACTGATAGTGTTCAGTTGTTCATAAGAAATCCTTTATAAATTAAAAATCCAAAAATATGACATTGGGCATTGCTTTTGCTTGTTTCATTCCAAGAGTTTTTGCCCATTTGATGAAAAAATAGCCCACTTTAATTTCGTTAAACGAGTTCCTTTTGCGAAGTTTGAAATTTACCTATAAGTCATAACCAAACGGAGTCTAAGCAAAAAACTGATTAATCGAAACTGATCGATTAACATTTTCTTATTAACGGAAATTTTGCTTATGGTCTGGTTAAAACAAAGAGAAATTTGTCTTCTAGTATGCACATCTGGACATTAGGTTAATGCCGTTAGAATTTTATACCTATTTTGGTTATGAAGAAAGTTGTGGGTCAAGGTGATTCGACTCTTTGTGGTCTTCCTAACCATTTTTCGGTTGAGACAAAAAATTATGTATGTTTTACCGTTAATAACATACATATAACTATATGTCTCTTTTGGATGGATTTTGAAGTTTCCATGTTTTAGGTAAATGGGACCAGATTCCTGAGCATGTTTCATTAGCATTCACTAATGCTTGATTCCTATCACAACAAAATTGAAGATGCTAACCAAGTAGTAAAGCATGCGCGAGAAACAGGTTTTTACACCCGCTCATCGATCCACATATTGACTCGTCGTCCAAATCCAAACTAGCTTCTGATGGCTGTTGAAGAAGACCAAATCAATTGACTCGTCATCCAAACTTACAACATTAACACACAAATTATACACGTAATTTAAGAAAAGCTAAAAACCCAATAAACAGTTGATCGTAAATTCACAATATCATACTAATAAATGATACGAAAATTAAACAAATACGTAAAACCTATGTTTAACTACTGTATCATACTAGTTAAACTAAACACAATATTTATGCTAGCTAGTTATCCCGAAAGATCCGAAGTAACATTAAAATCACGTTTCGTTTTTCTTCTATTCCCAGCAGTACCTTGCACGCTTTTCGCTCCTTTGCGGCTCGTCTTGAGGCTCGTAATTTCTTCGTGCTCCAGCCTCAACAACATAATCAGAGTTTTGAGGATCGGTCTTGATAACTATCTCAGCGCAACACTTGTTACACTTAAAATAAAACCTAAAAGTTTGAATAGTTCCAAGATACTTCTCACCAGTGACGTTTTCTTTACGTGAATTGAATTTTGTACCTTTGCTAATATAGCCGCCGCAAGTGCCACACCTGAAGCTCATAGGGAGCATCATTCGAACCTTAACCTGTTGTTGTTGTTGGCTCTTCTTAAACCTTCGAGGAACCTTAGCGGGATCGAAATCGGGTGGGTAGTACTTATTCACCACCTTTCTTTCCGACATTGCTGAAACCTTAATTCGATACCCTAATACGATGATGATAGGAAGCCTAGTTCGATGATGGAAATCGTGTGTAGTGTTTGTGGATTATGATGTGGATCACTTATTTTAGGTATTTATAGATTAACAAGCTTGTTCAACATGTAATTTTAACCGACTTGGTAATTTTAAACTTTAATGGCATGGGACTATTTTAGGTTAGAATAATTACATTTTCTTTCAAAATGAATAATCATGGACTCTTTAAACAAAGCGTGAAAAAAGATTGGCGCCATACGAACCCGACAAGACACAGCGACGGATACTGAAAATTTTTTCATGGGGGCAGAAAGTTTTTAAGGGTCAACTATTGCTACATAATATTTTTTTTACTCGAATTAGGGTCGGGTCATGTTAAAATAAAATAATAATAAACAAAGCAGTACGTATCCGGCCTATTTATAAAATCACATTTCTTAACTCGGTACATCAATTAATATGACTACTACTATAAATTATTAAAACGAATAAAGCTGTTGAATAAAATGGAAAACTAGAATAAATAAAAATATTTATATAAATAACAAAAATAACATACCAAGTCGTAACATTTTCAATTAGACTGTATAAACTAATGTAAAATAATATAATTAAACAAACTTAAAGTTCCTTGTATATTTGATAATTAAATAAATGTAGATGAGTATGTGATTAGGTATTATAGTTGAGAGACGCAGTTAAATGTTGCTTTGTAGACTAGTCTAGGGAAGCCACAAAGTAACAATAAAATATTATATATTAAACGTATACTTCAATATTCATCTTTTTCATAGTAGAGGTTGTTATCTTCACCCTCCGCTGCTTCTGGCCGGAAAAGTGGTCAAACTCTTATAAGCTTTTTTTCCTTTTTCTCAATGGTTTCAAATGTTTATGAAGGGCATTTGCAAAATTTTACGTGGGCGCTCGAGATTTTCATGTATGAATAACACTAAATCGTAGGAGACGCCTATTAGCATACACCATACACCATACTTCTTCACGGAGTTGCCTTAAGAACCATATAACAAAGTTGATGATAATGAAACCCCACATTATTGGACCCTCTATCCTCATTACATAAATCTAAAATTTAAGTTATATTATCTTCTTAATGTTATGATTTTACTACTTTTTGTAATTTAAAATACATAACTTATGACTACATAAATTGAAATAAAGCAACCATGATCAATCCGTCAATGTATGCCCCTTATATGACGTCACCAACATCTTTAGCAATTAAATAACTAGAAAGTATATATATCACCGATAATTAGATACGAGCCAATTGCTCCACAACAAAACAAATTAACTTGGTTCGTCCCTACCAATTTTGCCATCAATTTGTTCAAGAATTTTTTTTTTAAAATGCCAATAATACTAAAAACCAAAGGGCCATTACAAGAAGCAAAGGCCAAAGACCAAGGAATGTAAATAAAAGACAAACAATTACAATGGAAAATTAACAAAATTAAACTTGCCCCACTTCCCCCAATCAAGGGTGGCACTTTTGCTTCTATGCTTCACCCATAAATAAGAAGTCGTTTTTATGTCGTTCACCACTTTAGATACCGAAAATGGGACATTATCAAAAATGAGATCATTCCTTGATTTCCAAATCATCCAACATGTAACTGTCAAAATGGATTGCACTGCCAAACACTCTGCTTTATTTAGTTTTTGCTTTCTCGGGAATTCAAGCAACTCCTTTACTGAATCCAAATTAGTCAAGTTCGGTAGCTTGACCCAATTATATATGATCGACCATACCCATTTAGACGCCCTACAGTGAACAAAGAGATGCTCGGATGATTCTGCAACTAATCCACAAAAGCTACAACTCCGATCTTCGAAAACAACTCCCCTATGTGACAATGCCGTTTTCGTTGCAATGCGATCCATTAATAGTTTCCAAATAAAACAACCGATTTTAATCGGAACCCATTTTAACCAAAAAGAAGACCCCACAACCTGGTGGTCCATATTATCTATTTTTCACCTCAACATTTTAACCGAGAAAGGAGATAACTTACCATCAACACCATACCATAACCACAAATCTGGACCATGAGTAAATGAAACTTTGGATATCAAATTAAGGCACCTGCACAATTCACCCCTATGTTGAGTCGAGGCTGGTTCCCTCCGCCACCGCCAGATCCATTGATATTCATTATTGGTATGAACATAACACTCAACAAGATTCACATCCTTACTGCATTCTAATAAAAATAAAGAAGGGAACAACTCTTTTAAAGGCTGAGCACAAGGCCAACAATCAAGCCAAAAAAAGATTTTATCACCAATACCAATCTTCACTTTTAATCTTTCCAATACTTTCAGATTGCCAAACTCCTTTGCTTGATCCATCCGACCTATACATCTCCATGTGCCCCCAATGGAATTTTTAATCGGTAACGACTCCCATTTATGTGACCCTCTATAAACAGCTGTGATAACTTTTACCCAAAGAGAGGTATTGCCATTTCTAAACCGGGCCAACCACTTAGCTAATAATGCCTTGTTAGCCGCTTTTAACGACCCAACACCTAAACCGCCATGTTCTTTATCCAGAATAATTTTACTCCATGAGACCCAACTAATTTTCTCCTTTACTTCTGAACCTCCCCAAAGGAATCTACACCTTTTGGTTTCTAGTAGTTTAGAATTTTTACCGGGGCTTCGAAGATTGAGAAATAGTACACCCCCAAGCTACTCAACACTGATTTAATTAGAGTTAATCGGCCTCCAAACGATAATGATTTTGCCTTCCATCTTGATAGTTTCGTGTCAAACTTATCTAGAATAGGTTGCCAGTTTCGACTCAAGCTCATATTAGCCCCAATCAGAAGACCCAGGTATAGAAATGGTAATTTTCCAGATTTACACCTCAAGGCTGATGTGTACCTTTCCACATTTGAAATTTGTACCTTTACCCCAAACAAAGTACTTTTTTTTCAAATTAATCTTCAAACCGGATGATACATGAAAGCATCTTAAAATACGATTCAAATTCAGAATATTCGACGAGCACCATTGTCCTATAAAAACCGCATCATCCGCATAGAACAAATGTGATATAAATGGGCCACTTTTCGGTGTTTTAATGCCTTTAAATAAACCTTCAGAACAAGCCGTTTTCATCGCGACGTTGAGGGCTTGATGATAGGGTGGGTGTAAAGGAATCAAACCGTAACGAGCTACTTTAGATAAACTTATTAAACATTATATTACCCGCCCTTACCGAATATGCCACTAACTTTGTTGGAAAAGAACATGGGGTGTAAATGAACCAAAGCACTTACTTAAGATTGGCTTGTTAAAAACTTGAAAGTTGAACTTAAACAAGATTGAGTCTGAGTCCGAAATTATATCGCAACTCACTAAATAAATGAGCTCAACATAAGTTTGACTTCTCAAACTTGACCCACAAGCTTAAAGGAGTATATTACTATTTATATACACTTTTACAATGTTGTATTAAATACATCCACATATATAACAATCATAACGAGCCAACCGAATTAAAACCGATAACACCGTACCAGTATTTCTATTTAGGTCCGGTTTTGGTTCCGCAATTATGGCATTAATCCCATGAAATGTTGGCAAAGTTTGACATAAAAACCTATTTTTTCCCATTAAAAGTTTACTTGTAATTCTATTTAATTATGGTTTCAGAATTCATCAAAGCCTATTTGTTGGTTTTATAAATACAAAATAATAACAATAATAATAGATAAATAGCATAATCAAACAGTCGGATATTCATCATCCAAGAAGTTTTCGAAATAAATTAACATTTTATTTGCAAGCACTCGGATACTTAATATCTGAGAAATTTTCAAAATAAATAAATATTTTATATAAACAAAGTCTTTCACTAAAATCAACCCGCAACTCTGATATATTTACAGTAATGTACCAACTACTGGTCACACGCCTAGCCTCTAAGTCAGGGTGTGACAGAAAGTTTGTAAAGAGGATGAGAGAATTGATAGCTTCTTTGAATTATATGCAAACGAGGCCACACGCGTCATCGAGTAAGTGTTTGTTCTTAAAGAAAACATTGTTTTGCGGTTTAACAATCTAAACAATGTGTTCTCTTTTTTGTCTCTAATAGTCCAGCAGGCATGGACAAGCTCCTGTCTGCTCTTAGAGTTGAAGCCACAGATGTTAGAGTGTTGATGTTAGCGCGGTATGTCATCAACTATCTTTAATTTAGTTGTTCTTCTTACATGCAAATTTCATATGTTATTGGTTAAAATATTCTAGGAAATTGAAGGCTCGGAGGCGGGGATATTTCACGCATGAAGAGTGGCGTCTAGGAATGAAGTTACTGAAGGCGGATACTCTAAAAGAACTACAAAAACGTCTGCCTGGGTTGGAGAAGGAGGTATTATTCATTTCTCCGTTTGAAATTTAATTTTTAAGTAAATATTATTATATATACATGTTGTTGTCAAGGTGGTTGAGAAAGAAAATTCGGAGGAGTTTACTACTATTCCTTCTGTGACCGGTAAGCTTAATGCTTTTGAGGTATTTATTTACCGTGTTATCATTATATATTTTGCTATTTGTATTGGATTGAATTTTCAGACAATCAACGTCCATACTTGGACATAATGACCACCTCTTCATTGCTTGATGACGTTTTAAGGTCGAGGTTTAAGCCTCATGTTACCGCCTTCGTCAAGTATCTAAAGGTTTGTAGGATTAACTTAATGGCGTTTGCACTTTTTAGCTTCAAAAGGATTACCTGGTGGTGAATATGGAGTTGTGGATCGATTTTTCTCGTTTTTGTCATGAGGTAATGAAGAAACGAATTTTATAACGATTTCGTCATTTCATTTCATTTCGTACTAACTTACACAAATTTGTAGATTAAATTTCCAAGTTTATCTACAACCACGAGGATGACGCATGGTTTGTCGTTATTGATGAGTTCGTAGCTAACATGAGGTCGACAGGAACAGGTATGGTATCTTTATTTGCTGGTTTGTTGCTCTATTAGTTTTCTCTAACTATTGGTGTGTTGATGCATAAACTATGTCTTGTGAAATAACAAAACATTTGTGCGACTCATTAGCAATTACAAGTGACTATATTTAGTGTCACCTTCTTTGTTTTAGAGCAACTCGATTGCCAATTGTTTGGGGGCAGATGAGGATTGGAGAAAATTTAACAACCGTAACTAACAAGCAAACCGTCGTGGAGTGAAGAACATGGATCCGGTTAAGAAAACAAAGTCGTAGCGAGTCCAATCGCCAAAGACTAATGAAGAAACATGAACCGATCTAGGACGGATCTAAGCAGGTAGTGTTTTGGGACAGGTTCTCCATTGTTACATGTGTGTATGCATAAGAACATACTACCATACAGAGAGAAAGTAGGTGGGGTTTTGGGGAAGAAGATAACCTGGTGAAGGTGGGAGCATTGCTTGTATTTATAGGTGGCTGATGATTTTAACACTAACAGGCATGCTTATTTTACATGAATTAGGCTTAACCTAATGTGTGTTGGGCTATTTGGTAAGGGTTGAGAGCTAAAAAATTTGGATCCCAAAGAACGTTAGTACGCTTCTTGAGGGGTCGAGAGCTAAAATTTTTTGGGATGAAAGAAATAGAGTAAAGTGTCATTTCTGTCCTTGTGGTTTGGCAAATAATGCGAATTTAATCCAAAAAGTTTATTTTTTGCATATGGACCCTCCACGTTTCCCAATTCCTGCCAATTACATCCAAATCACTAACCCCGTTAAATTTTATCGTTAAGTCATGGGTAGACATGTCTTTTCACACTTTCTTTATTATAATACTTATTTCAGTGAACTGCGGTTTTCGTCCCTCTGGTTTGTCCAAATCTACAGTTTTAGTCAAGTAGTTTCAAATTTGTAATTTTCTTTCCTATGATTTTATTTCACTTGCAATTAAACCCGAGTTCCCTAATCTTGTTAAGTCTGGTCGTTAACCCATTTGCGTGCCCCTCATGTGACGATCAGTTTTGTCGTTTTTCTCCCCAAATAAACCTCAGTCCTAATTCGCAACTCCCATCAGGTGAGGGGCTGGGTGTATTTAGGGAAAAAGGAACAAAACTGTCCATCACGTGAATGGCACACTGATGGGTTTAACGACAAGACTTAAGGAGATTATGGAATCCGAGTTTAATTGCAAGTGAAATAAAACCATAGGGAAAAAATTGCAAATTTGAAACTATTGGACTAAAAATGTAGATTTGGACAAACCAGAGTGACGAAAACTGCACTCACTGAAATGAGTATTTTAATAAAGAAGGAGTGAAAAGACATGTATACCCCTGACTTAACGATAAAATTTAACGGCGTTAGTTATTCGGATGTAATTGGCAGAAACTGGTAAACGTGGAGGGTTCATATGCAAAAATAAACATTTTGGACTAAAATCGCATTATTTGTGTGACATTCGTCAATTTCGGGTCTCGATTCGTATTCGTTTTGTAAACTTTATTGATGTAAACCGACCCGTTTGTAAACCGAAACCTTGGATATAATAAAAATGATGGATTTTATGTTACAATATTGTTTTACACTTGTTGGGTCTTGAAAACATTCATTTCGGTATTTAAAACGCTTAAAAATCACTTAAAACGAACTGCAGGGACCAAAACTGCCATTTTTGAAAACTGAAAAATATCATATTTGCACCCATAGCGTACCGCGACCAGACATCATATACTTGGGAGCGTACCGCGACCGGACTGCAGATCAGCAACTCGTTTTTTTGGTTATTTTTATGCAAACATGTGACCAAAACACCCCATTTTCATGCAAGATCCTTTATGCTTGACCATTTCAACTTACCCTATATATACACCACCCTTTCCATCCATTAATCTCTGCTACAACTTCAAATTATCTCTCAAATTCAAAGATCTTAAGGTTATTTTCATTGTGTTCTTGAAGGTTTGACTTCTAAAAGTCAAACTGAGTTTTATCTTTAATTCTAACTTGTTCATATAACATTACTAACTCTTGAATATGGTGGTACAACATATATATAATACACACCCCTTGTTTCCTTTATTTGTTACTTCACCGACTCCGGTTGGTTAAGTTTCGAATGTCATAAGGCAAGGCTTCATGGAGGACTTCGTGTTTTTGATATATATTTACACACACATAACTTATTATACATATCACATATGACTAACTTCTAACCCTCTTTAGTTTGTTTATCTTATTTACAAGTTCCATGGTGTGGGTTTGTATAAGACTAACCTCGGTTTAACCGAAACTAGTCCAAACTGGAAACCGAACTTTTGTTTACTAGTTTTGTTAAAATAGTTGTTTAAACATGTTTATTGCTAGATTTGAGTTTCAAAAATCATTTTTACAAGTTCTTTGATATTAAGCATATGAAATCCATCTATGAACTCGTTGGAAGATGGAAACCGAACTAAACCGAAACTTTTGCTTAAAAGACTTGTAGTTAACTTTTTAGTTGTAAAATTTAAGTTTTCTTCATTTTATAAACCAATATACAAGTTCTATGATATTTGGGCATGTAGAAACCATCTATGAACTATTTGTGAGATGGAGACCGAACCAAACCGAACTATACCGACTTTTACTCGCTTAAGACACACAAGTGTGTTTTTAGCTATTAAGACTTGTATATTTCTTTAAAAATAGTTTACAAACTGATTTTAATTATTTTCTTAAGTACTTGAAATTGTTGGATCCAACTTGATCTCATCACGTAGTTTGGACCGACAAACCAAACACTCGCTTAACGTGCGTTGTTAGTTCTAAACAATAGATCTACATACTTGGTTAAGTGTTAGTATATTTTAATGAGTTATCTCATAACAATTAATATGTTGGAAAGTTGACTTTGGGTTTGACCATTTCTCAAGACCCGAACCGACAACCCGAACACTCGTTAAAGACCCGTTTTAGTATCTTTGTCCCAAAGGAACTTGCATTTTAGCATTTTTCCCACCTTATTACTTAACATTGGTTAAATAAATATTAAGGTTAGATACTTTAACCCGGTTTCGAGCAAACTTACATTTTTAAAGGATTGTTATTATAAATTGTTAAATAGTTGCATTTTAAACCTTGAACTTTAATTGTTTACATTTTGCAACAATTATTTTATTTAAAAATCTTCAAGACAATCATTCTAAATCCAAGATTTTATTGTCATTTAGGCCTTGCTCGTTAAACTTCATCCATCCGGTTATTCATCTTTTACCGATCAAGTTTTATACTTGAACGTAGTAACTTCATACCCCGTTTTCTATATTTTATTTTGGGGGTGACATTTCATCTTATCTAAACTAAATGTTTTATACTTGGGTCTTAAACCACAAACATTGTTGTATACTTTACTTGAATAATTGCTCGATTTGGTGTATTATGCTTAATTGCCTATGCGTTTATCGCTTTTGGATGGTGGAACTATAAATCCTAGACCATTTGGCAACCCCTCATGGCAAGGTGTCGTTAACGTAATGCAATTAACGATAACTATAAAATCCTAAACTATTTGGCAACCCCTTATAGTTGGGTGTCGCCAACTTGTTAGCGATAACTTTTTATCAAAGTTTATAGCTATTATTTATGGTTTTGTATACTAGTTTTGTGGCTTTTCATACTATATATCTATTGTTCAAACTTATGAATTGCTCACCAACCTTTGTGTAGATAAACTTTATTTTATGAAATGTTACAGGTTTGCATCTAGGTTGATTTTGGAGTTCGGTGAAGAAAACGTCACAAATACCGTTAGGATATTAGCAAAAATGAACAATATTTAATTTGTTATATTTTGCTGTATTTGACTTATGAATATTTGGTTATGTGACATTTTCGATGTTGTGAAATGAAATGAGTTTGTTAAATATTGTCGCTTTAAATAGTTTCATGCGCTTATGAGCAATCGTTGCACCCCGGCATATTCCGCCGCCTTTGGTCGGGGTGTGACAGATTGATATCAGAGCCATGACAATTAAGATAGGTGGTTAGACGTAACGACCTAGAATTTTTATGCTTAGGGTCCTATACGTGGGTTCATACGTGTTTACTCTTTTTTATTGTTCATATTGCATGTTTATTTATAAATTTGTTTAAAATTCACCAATATCCTAAATGTTCACATACACACACTTTAATAGTATTTCCAAGGTATCCTTACCTTAAAACGCAAAAAGCAGATTTTTATTGTGTTTTATGGATTACAAGATTAACTTGGATCCCGTTGTTTCAAATCCCTTAAAGGTTGCGTTTATATCGGGTTTGTAGCCATCATAGAAAATGAGACACTATAAAATGACCATTTGACAAAAAGATTCCAAGGATCGAAGGTGATTTACTTACCTGAGATGGTTGAGTTATAGTGCTCGTTTTCTAGGCCATAAACCGTGTTATAAATGTCAATTCTTTAAGTAGTCGAATGCGAGCGTTCTGGTCGACATCCTAATTTTCGGTGTTAAAACAATAGTACTACGGTGGTTCGTGTGCTAGTGTTTTGACATGACGTTGTATCTCGATTTATTGGGTTATTATTGTTATTTGAGTCTAAAACATGAAAAAGTCGCAGTGATCTCGTGCACATGTTTAGACTCCAACGTGGTGTTTTATAAAACCTTTTATTTAGTGTTGGAATATCAAGTCATGGTGATTTCATGCACGATTTTTCCAACTCTATAAATCTCAAAATCTCAAATTTTCAAGCTTTAACTATCTCAAAATCATTTACGTTTTATTTACGGTTTTGTTATTTATAAACAATGTTTTATATTTTATCTAACACTAACATCTTCTCCATACTAACTCTAGGATTCACAAAAATCAAAAATCGAAATCTTATTTTATTTTATACACCTTGGTATTCATTTCCTTTACCCAAAACTTATCCCATTTTCTTTATAAGTTTTAGCATGCCTCCGCTAAGACGCCAACCGCGATGGGACTCCACCCGACGTATGGCCGCTCTTGTCGCCAAGCAAATGGCCGCTGTGATTCCCGAACTTATGACCCAAATACAAGCAAACCAACCCGCACCCGTTGTTGCACCTATTGAACCCAAACCCGCATCCTACCTGCTTAAACAGTTTACAAGTGCCAACCCGGCCGAATTCTTTGGAACCAACTGTGCGACTACCCTGTTGCAATGGTTCGAATATTTGGAGAATGTGTTTTTACACAGCGAATGCCCCGAAGCGAAAAAGACAAACTTCGCTTCAAGCATGTTTAGGGGAACCGCCCTAACATGGTGGGGTAGTGTTATGCACCTCCAAGGTACAGATGTGGCCATGGCTCTTCCATGGCATGTTCCGTGATGATCGGTTAATTTGTATATGTTTTAGTTTGTTTATCATTTAGTTTTAACTATTTATTTTAGAACTATCGATACTTCATACGTGTTTAATTGGATTTCAGGTCATAGGCATTAAAGTACTCAGTATGGACCTGTTGTGACACAGAATGAAGACCCGGGAGTCCAACACGCAAAACGAGAAAAAGAATGATGTTTGTTGTATCAGAGACCCATCGCGTGCTGAAGTCCCCATCGCGTACCGCGATGGGTGATAAAATTATGTTGACTCTAGTCAATCGCGATACGCGATCGACCCTTAAGAAGACCCATCGCGTACCGCGACGGGTGTGCAGACGGGATTTTGAGTTTATAACTTGTTTTTCATCAACAACAAACCCTAACTCCGTTTTGACGAACCATAGGCGATTCCAGCAGCTCCGATAGGCGATTTCACCATCCTAGCTCGTGTCAAGACCATATCTATGATCCATATCATCCGTATCGAAGATTTGATGATGTAGCGGCTCGACTAATCTCCTAGATCCGCACCCGGGATGTATAGTTTGTAACCATTTACAGTTTTTCTCATGTGATTGTGAATACTTATGTTTTGATTATTGAAGATTGATATATGATTATTGATGTTTAGTATTTATGTGTGTTCGGTCGGTTTAGGTTTACGTTGGTCTGAACGACCTGTTACCAGTTGCTAGATAATTAGTCATATAACTGTTTGGTTAGATTGAATATGATAAAACGTACAATTACCCTTAACTGAGTTACACTGGCAAGGACCGTTTGATAACCAGTGCCGTGTGTAAAGTAATTGTTAACGTCTAAGGTTTTGTCTGGTTGATCAGTTTTCAGTTAATCGTTGATAATCAATCTGTTAGGTTGCATGAGATACTGTTTGGTTGCTTACTTGAATTCCCGGGTGTGGTTTGCTTTGTTAACTGTTTACAACTCGTTTATTTATTCGTTGCTTAGTTCTCTTAATTCAAAATATTGCTTGTGTGATCAGCACTACAACCAGTTACTTCATTATTATAAATATGTTACACGAATTGCATTGACCACATACTCCTTGTGATACGATACCCTACTTGCTCTATCTATATAGTTTAATTAGGTTTTTGATTGACTCAAACGACGGTCATCATTCCGCCGCCTTTGGTCGGGGTGTGACAATTTATCAAACCATAAGGATGAAAATGACACTTTAAAAAAGAATATTTCATGAAGGGTTAAGTAATTTCATGAAGGGTTAAGTATCGGTGGCATATATGTCCTTAATAAGTCCTTATTACTTAAGTTGAAATGGAGATTTTATAGTAGTCAAAACTCTCTTTGAAGCAAAATCATCGACTCCATATACGGAGATTACGGGAATAAGTTGAATGTGTTCGATAAAGAAAGGGTGGCCAAAGGTATTGGATTTTAGAACATAATCATTAAAAAGTATTCATGTGCTTATAAATTGTTTTATTCTTTTTTCAGAGGATTTTTTTTTCTTACAAAATTGATATGATGTAGGTAATCGACGGTGATAATTAGATTGAGAATGCCCTTACAGTTTTGAACTAGACTAACTATATTATAAAAAATAATATATTATAATAATAATTACTCTAGTTTTGGAAAATTGGTATTATTTTGAAGTGTAAAATATGTTTTGTAGGTTTGCGTGTTTTGTTTTGTTTCGGTTTAGTGGTTGTTTTGGTGTTGGCGTTTGTATTTATCTAGCATCTTGCTTGTTTTAACATATTTCTTTTTTTTATGGTTGTTCAAAAAAATATTACTCTATTATTAACATAATTACTCTAGTTATTTATATATTTCTCATAATAAAAGTCATTTGTATATGATTTAAACTCTCTCCCTCTCCATTAACGATTTTAAAAAAAGTATTACTAACATGGCACACACAATAAATTTAAGTCGAATGGTACAACCACAACTATTGTTTTTGACAACTTTAGCCACAAAAATTGAATGTATGTCGTTGGTACAACATGCAATAAATGCATGAATGTGTTTTTAACTTTAGCTAGCCCTAACTAAAAATTAATTAGAACAAATTTTTAAAAACCGGTACATATCGGACGATTAAACCATTTATACCGGATTTCGGTAAAACATTTAAAGCCTGGTATTTTTGACGGTTTGCTAGAGCCCAACTATATTTCAATTAAGTCTATTCCAGATTTTTTATTTTTTGTTTAGGTAGATGGTTCTAGTCAATTATTTTTGCACATAAAAGTAGTAACACATTTTCTTTTTTCATATTTAAGGCACATGTCAATTCTTTAATCATTTTATAACGTTTATAACATTTTCATGTGTTATTTTTTGTTTTAGAAAAAAAACCCTCTATAATAATAAGTTTTTTTTAGCTTTAATATGACTATCATTTTGTTATATAAAAATTAAAACAAAAATTTATGTCATTTTTTGTCTTTCTGGTTGTCATTGTGCGTTTTTTCGTCATTGTGTCTTTTAACTAATCATTTTCTAATTTTTCAATACTCATAACACCGTTATGTAATCATAATATATAATATACCGTGATAAAATAACAACAAATTATCAAATACATATAACACAATGATAACATTGGAGAGTCGACTATTAGAGAATCAAAGTATATTTAGTATTGTAGCAAAACACTCAAGAGTGAGCCATGCCCATGACAAATGGGGTTATAGGCTGTAGGCATGTACAATAATATTAATTGGGTTTCTATAAACAAGTTGAGGTATACAAGTATATTTAGTATTAAGGTGGGCTACAGCTTAAAAGTGGGCTAATTTGAATTTGTGGGTATCATGCTGAACCTCAAGCATGTTATTACTTATTAGCGGCTGGAAATGATTAAACATACATGGAGAGGGCTGTCTTGTTCTTGCTAAATAGATGAACCGATGAAGTATCTACTCAACCAAGGTCTTCTTTGAGAATAGTTAAAATTTTCTGATTCTTGATTATGATTTGGGTTGTGCAAAAAGTTTTATTTATAAAAAATAGGCTTAAATGAATAGAGTAATTGAATTAAAACATTAAAAAATACATATATTTTTAAAAAATTTGGGTTTATTGGGTAGTTGAGTCTAGGTCCGTCGACCACCTTGCCTTTGCTCATGGCTGGCGTTGTACTCAACTCAAGGAGCATTCCACTAAGTAACTTTTTAAACCAGCAAAAACGAACTATCATAAAACCAAACCAGTTTTTACAACCTCAGCTAGGAGCTGAGCAAAACAAAGCATTCATTAAACATTCAACATCTAAGATGTTACTGGTTATGGGGTGTTTGACCTTAAACCCATACCGTGTAAAATGGATAGGGTTTGGATTAATCTAGTGATGATTAATCAGGTTCTAAGTGTGATTTGAGTCATGTCGGGTTTCTGGTTACAGTTAAAAAAACCCACCCCTACCACACTTGTCCTCCAAAATTGGATGAAAAATGGATTAATCTAGAAAAACAACACTCGTCCAATGGTGCCATGATTCCATGGTGGTGAGTAGGATGATGCCTTTTGGATATGCCTTAGTACAATAATTTGGTTTAGTCGTCACAATCATGTATGAACAAAGGCCAAATGAATGAATACCAACCACACATCAAACCTATGGGTCCATTAAAAAAAATGTCACAAATATGTGCCATCGTCCACTCTAGCTCACAACCAACCATGATTTGAAAATAGAAAATACCAATTTGGTTTTACCAACAAACAAACTTGTGTGGCATATACTTGGTCCCGAGTTTAGATAGTCGATATTAAAAATCGACAATAACGTTAGAAACCCTAATCGTAGTCTATCTATACCATATGATGTAATTGTAGTCTACTATGTCTAAGCTAATAAAGGGAATTCCTAGCTGCAGCCCGTGAATATAGATCGTATTGAATGAATCACGTAAAATATCGTGATGCTTATCATTTCTATTGTGTGAGTAATCGTTTGGGTGTGTTGCTTTGTTCCTAACTATCAATCCATTTTAAGGTTTTCTATGGATGTTGCTCGACCGTTAAAATAATAAGCAAATGTTATGTGTGACATGATTTTTAGATATTACCATTTCAATGCATATGCTAGCGGTGGCTATATGATACTACAAGTCCACAGCACTAATTTAATATAGCTACAAATGATTTTAACTTTTACAATTAATAAATTTAAAAGATGTTGATATGTATATTTAGTAATCTGTTTTTTTAATTATATGGAACAAATTTTTATTATTTTACACATGACGTTATTTTATATACATGCCAACTCTGTATATGTTATATTTATGAAATTAACATCCTTTAGAACTAGGAAAATTGGTTTTTATTTGTTTCAATTATTGTCTTTTGATAATTGACGGTTCTAACTAACGAATTGGTTACTGATGGTCTCAACTTTTAATTTATTTGTTTCTAACGGTCCGCAGCTAACAGAATCCTAGCGCCGTTAGTTTCAGGTCGTCGGAAAAACGTTTTTGGCCGAGAAAGTCAAATTTTTTTTACCGAAAAACACCGTCTGAACACTGTCACCACCACCAATTGACTCACCGTCAACCAACCACCATCACTTAAGCACCATCAACTGATTCCGACGATGGTTATAGGGTTCCGGCGACCACAATAATTGAGACTTTTACTAGAAAAAAGTTCCTAAATGTACGATACAAAGTTTTTCCGACGTTTGTGACAAAAATGTTGTGACAAAAATGTTCAGACGGTGTTTTTCGGTAAAAAAAATTTTTCCGAAATTTTGAGTTTTCGGTTGTGACAAAAATGTTGAGTTTTCGGGAAAAAAATGTGTGTTTTCCGGCCAAAAACGTTTTTCCGGCGACCTGAAACTAACGACGCTAAAATTCTATTAGTCGCGGACCGTTAGAAACAAATACGTTATCAGTAGTCAATTCATTAGTTGAGACCGTCTTTAACCATAAAACGATAGTTGAACCTTAAAACCAATTTTTCTTGTAAATAAAATATTTGACACATAACCATAGTGCAATAATGGGATAGTTCGTGGGTCATGTATGTCGGTAGGTGAAACTTAGAAACGTCGTCGTGTGATCGCGTACGTGCACGTGACACTCAATTTAGTTACTCCAAATGGACCAATAAAAAACAAAGCTAAATTTCTTTACATGTGATCCGTACACGTGTACAAACGGATGACCCATCTCCATGTGCTCTTCATTTGACTTAAGGTGCAATTATCAGTTTGTTTTGGTCAAGCTTTTATTGGCATTTGCCATGTTATCTTATCGTATGACTCGAAAATGTTTAATATTTATATTCTCAAATAGAAAACATTTGATTATTTTTGTTATATGATAATCGTTTTGGTTTGCTAGTCGAGTTCATCAACCGAACACGGTCAATATAGATCATACTGTATTAGCGTTTGTGTCTAACATGTTTAATTTTCCTTTATGAACATGTGTAATATTTGATGACTACGTAACAATTCAAATAATTGATTTCTTTAGCTCAAATGGAACTTCTTCTGCCCCCCCCCCCCCCCCCCCCGGTGTTAATATGTACCCTTTTGATATTTTTTGCTTCGTTATCTCTAACTTCTAATTAAGAAACTTTATTATATAGATATTAAGAAACTCTATCTAGATATTAAAAATATGAATCGAAATGGAGGGTGTGCGAGAACAAAATTGAAAATTCCATTTTTTTATGAAACCAAGTATAACATCATACGGAGGGAATGATCAATCAAATACCATAAATGGAATTTGGATCTCAAAACTAACGGGCATCAAATTGACGGTGTTAAGCTTTATCAAAGCAACTAACAAGGGGTATGAAAAGGTTGTCCAACAACATAATCTCTTGTGGTATCTTTTATTAAAGAAAAAATAGACAAAACTGGATGGAGTTAAAGGAGGGAAATAAGTCCTTAGATATAGCTTATAAGAAAGATCCATAAGACCCAGAAATTATCCCTCAAGCTTTTGTCTTAGAAACCAAGCTCTCACAAAGCAAGTTATTACCAACAAGAATATAAAACCGCATATATTTACTACATGAGTTTACTCATAATGAATAACATCTTTAACTCACATTACCAACACGCAATAATCGTATAAAATAAAATATACTTATTGACCCCATAAAACATGAATCACTTCTCTCGAGTATCATTCATCATTAAATCATTTTTGTCTAATCACAAAAGACAAACGACTCCCAACAAAACACTATAAAATATTATTATTATTATTATTATTATTATTATTATTATTATTATTATTATTATTATTATTATTTCAGACACTGGTTTTCTTTCTTTCTTTCGTTTCCATCCTTCTTCCATTTCCCCCAAATAACTTATATATTTCTTTCAAAATCAAATCGATACGTCACCGTTTCATTTCCGTCATTTGTTAACGGAACATGTTAGGAGCTGGATTGCAGTTTGGACGGAGTCGTGACGGAGATGACGACAGGTTTTATAATCCGTCAAAAGCCACAACAATAAACCGTCAAATTCAAAGTGACGTCACTTCCAAACTCATTCCAGTTGAACCGCCGGTGTGTAATCTGGAACGGTTTTTGGAATCGGTTACACCTTCTGTTACTTCTCAGTACAAGGTTTATTTTTATTATTATTATTATTATTATTATTATTATTCTTTTGAGGTAGATTATTATTATTATTATTATTATTATTATTATTATTATTATTATTATTCTTCTTTTGAGGTAGATTTATATGTTTGTGATTTTATATAGTTATTATAGTTTGATTATAATGTTTATACATAACTTGTATGGTGATTATTATGACTGACTTTTAAGCATTGCATACTTGAATCTGGTTTCAACTAGGGGTGTAAACGAGCTATCGAGTGTCGTTTTGACTTGCAAGAGCTCAAGCTCGAGCCTGGCTCGTTTCAAGCTGTTTTTCTAAAGCTTGAGCTTGTTTTTTTAATCGCCAGCTCAGCTTGTTTATTATTTGTTAAATAATTTATCTACGTTTTTTAAATTATTTTTATGAATTTTGAGTAAGAACCTTAACCGAGCAAAAGCTCGGCTGTGCAGTGGGTAATAGATACATACAAGTCCAAAAGAGGTAAAACTTTAAAATACACAGGTTTCGGGCTCGATAACTAAATGAGTTTTATTTGAGGTGTGGGCTCTGCTCATTTCGAGCTTTTTATCAATCCGATCTTGAGTAGCTTGCGAGCACCTGGGCTGGTTTGTATCCCTAGTTTCAACTTTCAACATGTGTGAGTCATAAGTATTTAACTAGATACTAAAAAGTTACTTATAGATAATATTAACTTAACTTTTAAACACTAAAACATGAAAATATAAGGTATTTTCCTCATCCAGTAGATTGTTCAATTAATAGTGTTTTGTTTAATTAACTTTATAAAAACTCTTGACACTTTGCAATCAATGGTTTAATTTTTTCAAATACTGGTCAAACGCAAAAGGCATTGTATCAGACCGCATGGCAAGATGCACAATTTCTAATTGTGTATTTGGTTGATTTTTCTGTCTTAGAGACCTACGGGCGGATGGAGGACTTGCGATGAATATCAACCATATTTCGTGCTTGGCGATTTGTGGGAGTTTTTTAAGGAGTGGAGTGCTTATGGTGCTGGAGTTCCTTTATTATTAAATGATACCGATAGTGTTGTTCAGTATTATGTCCCTTATTTGTCTGGAATCCAATTATACATTGACCCTTTGAAGTCTTCATCAAAATCAAGGTATTAAAATGCATCTTTTTATTTTGATCATACTTACGATTTTGACTTTTGTTAGATATTAATTAATTTTTTATTTGATAGGCAGGACAGCGATGACAGTGATGTCGACTCGTTCAGGGACTCGAGTAGTGATGTAAGCAGTGATTTTGATCAACTTTCTCAGTGGTTAGATCAACTGTCGTTAAATTACCAACACGCCCTTCAAGAAGGTTTATCGAGCGACGAGGGTGAATCTATGAAACCTCAAAGTTGTCTCTCGTTTGAGTATCTGGAGCGCAGCCAACCTTGGGGTCGGGAGCCTTTGACTGATAAGGTTTTGTTTCAAAATTTTAAGATGCTATGTGGTTTGTTTGGTTTTAAAGTAACATTTTCTTTTGTGGTGTAGATACTTGATCTCACCTGTTGCTACCCCGAATTGAAAAGTATGAGAAGTTGTGACTTGTCACCTTCTAGTTGGCTATCTGTTGCTTGGTACAAACATTCGCGATACTCGTTTATTTTTTGGTTATTTTTTATGGAAGTATTTTTAGCTCGGTGGATTTGTTTGGTGATTTAATAGGTATCCAATTTACCGGATTCCAATGGGTCCAACACTGAAAGATCTTGATGCTTGTTTTCTAACCTTTCATTCTCTTCATACACCGATCACAGGTTTGTAATTTTCTATATAGTTGTGTTTGGATTTTTATTTCAATCAGTTTCTAATGTTTGGATGTTAGATGTAACACCCTCGTTTTTAGATACCTTCTAAATCAGA
Organism: Bidens hawaiensis; assembly: GCF_021521415.1. NCBI lineage: Eukaryota > Viridiplantae > Streptophyta > Magnoliopsida > Asterales > Asteraceae > Bidens > Bidens hawaiensis. Next base: position 415,467 of record NW_027492839.1, read on the forward strand.
GTTTTATAGCGAACTTTTCACATCCTAAAAAATTATTTAAATAATATTCAAAGTCATCTCGTTTATTTGTAAAATTACTTTACATTATCCCAAGCAAGACTAGTAATCGATCTTTCTCTCATGATTAGCTTTCGATCTTTCTCTCGGTTAGCTTTCGATCTTTCTCTCGGTTAGCTTTCTCTAACTGAGTGTAGATTAAATCACATGTGTCACTTAACCAGTTAACCCATTAGTGACAATTGACAAACAACACGCTAGACCTATAATCCCATATGGTTCAAAACTATCAAACTTCCATGTGATTCTACATTGAAATGGTAAGTTTTAGATGCTCATTCACACATGTCACTTAACCTCATGTTAAAGCAAGTTACTCGAAATGATTTCAAACTCTGTGTTCGGACAGTCCAAAGTCTCAGAAGTTAGCTCTAGTTGAAGGATCGTTTAAAACCGAGATATCCCTCACAAGTTAGGATTTTCTCAAAATTTGGCTCATAGTTGTCCAGACACCTATACTGTCATATAACTGACTGATCTAGCCATACGGTCGTATTGACCTATACAAGGGCGTATAGTTATCGACATAGCCACATGGGCCATATTGATATTATATGGGCCATATATCTCCAGCAGCTCGTTCAATGCCATTTTAAGTTTCACACATCCAAACGCCATCATAATAACATCAAGATAGAATGATTTATTATGAATAATTGTTTTTTTTGTAGGCAATCAATGTGCACAAGCACCTAGTGAAACTGATGGCATCTCGAAAATCTCTTTACCGGCATTTGGTCTTGCTTCATACAAGCTAAAAGCACCAATGTGGGTTAACAATGAACACCTGTTGTTGACTGATCTTTTGCAGGCGGCTGACAACTGGCTCGCAAATCTTCAGGTCAATCACCCAGATTTTCTTTTCTTTTCTCGTAGATGATGTATACAAAGTGAAAAATAAAAAAGAGAAGTGTAGTAAAATGTAAAATACCATGTATGTTTATAAGAACTTGGTGTATAATAGCTATGAGTGTGTGTGTGAGTGATAGATAAGTAACAGCAGGCTGTATTTTTTGGGTCCTGGTGATGTTTGTAGTGGTAATGGATTAGTGGCGCAGGTGTAGAGAGTGATGAGGTATTTTTTATATGTATGGATATCGAAACTTAACTTTTACACCTGATTTTAGTATATAACTCGTACTAGGTTCTTACCCGCGCGTTAGGCTTATTGTTTGGTGTTTTGGTTGGATACCGTAGTTGTTTATTCCTCATAATATTTCATTCGATTTTCACCAACAAAGCCAAACAATAAGGCAGTCTGTGTATGTAGAAGTTGTTTTTGTAAGTGCAAACTCTGCACTTACAAAAACAACTTCTACATACACAGACTGCCTTATTTCATTCGATTATCACCTGCACCATAGAAAATATCATAATGCTCGCCATATTTGAGCATCTGTATATTGTTCATCGATAAAAAATCATCATTTTTTTTTAAATATAATACAAGTGTTAAGAAATATCAGTAAAAATGTATGAAACACATGCAACATTTTTCTTATAACATTCCATAGGCAAAAATGTCGTAACACTTTACTTAACTTCCTTGTTCTTGTAGTATATTTTTTTTTCCAGTTTTGTATGTTTATTTAATAAAATTTAGGTTTATATATTTGTTATACGGATTATTCGGTTTATTTTCGATTATCTGAATCTGATCTGAATCCATCCGAATTCAATTTGGATCGGATAGGAATGTCCCTGATTCGGATTGGATTTTGGATAGGGTTCCAAAAATTTTCAAATCCGACAATCCGAACTGAATAACCCGTTATCCGATCCAATAAACACCCCTAGCCACCCCATATAACCCAATCACGTCTTTATCTTTATTCTTTTATTTAAAGTCTCCCTAAGCTACCACACGCGAGTTAACAAATGAGTTAGTTAAAGCTCTACTATCGATATGACAGTGGAATGACGTGACGCTTTAACCAACCTAACCACAACATATAGCCTAGAGGTGCACAAACCGGTTTAAAACTCAAAACTGGTTTATTATCGGTTTCGGTTTGGGTTGAAACCGGTTTATTGACCAGGTTATGGTCTGTTTCGGTTCGAGTTTTGACTGGTTTCGGTTCGGTTAACAAGTTTGGAACCGGTTTTAGTGGAGAAAATAACAAACCGGCTCAAAACTAGCTTCTACATAATCGGTTTCAAACTGGTTTGATTCTAATTTGATTTTCATATCAGTTTGCTTAACACGTTTATTTGCCAACCTTATGAATTATAATTCCCACTAAGGGGGTGTTTGGCCTAGCTTTTTTAACAAAACTTATAGCTTTTTTTTAACAAAATAAGCTTAACTTGGTGTTTGATTTAGCTTTTTAAGCTTATGCTTATTAGCTTATATAAGCTAATTTGAAAAAGTTTATTTAAAGATGTGAAGAACACGGGCGATACTTAAGGGTATTTGGGTCTTTTTGGTACCCTACCTCTGTAAGATGGTTTTTTAGTATATTTGAATAAGCTTATTCGTGTAAGGATGTAAGTTATTCAATCATTTGTCCTTAAATGATGGTGGATTAATTATTATAGAAGCGACTTATCACTATAACAAATTAAAGAATGATGAATGTAACAACTTATTAAAACACATAATTAACTTGTTGAATAAAAGGTAATCCAAACTTTTAAAAATAACTTACAAAATAATAAAAATAAGCTATAAGCTACTTTAAAACACCCGCTGAATAAAGCGTAACAAGTGCCACCAAATAATTGTTTACGGATACATGCCTTAAAACCCGTCTTCTTTACCAAAAAAGCAGTCTGTACTCTGTATTTTCTTCACTGCACCAGCAGCAGCTCATTAATGGCAGTCTCAATCTCCGTTATCGTCGTTATCGTTTCTCTTCACGCCTTGGCCTTCGTTCTCGCCATAGGCGCCGAACGACGTCGTAGCACGGTACTCAATTTCTTCCTTCCTTTATCAATATTATTATTAATTAACCCTAATTTAACTCCTTATATTATTATATTATTAATTAATAGGCGAAAGTAGTACCGGATCAGTATGACGAGTCCGATTACTGCGTATACGATTCCGATGCGTCCACGGCGTACGGTCTGTCGGCGTTTGGACTGTTGTTGATTAGTCAGACGGTGGTTAACGGCGTTACGAAATGTTTGTGTTTTGGTAAAGGTTTAGTAAATGGTAGGTTGAGGAGTATGACGGTTTTCTTCTTCTTCGTGTTGTCATGGTGAGTTTTGTTTTTAATTAATTCATCTTTATTTTAACTAGCTAGTTGTCGCGCAGTGGGGTACTGACTAGTGATAAATTTAGGATTGGAATTTTTATATGTAACTTTTCACAACTACAACAAGCCTTGTAAATTTCTAGTTTTGGACTTCTATGTATTAAGTTAACACTTCACGATTGAGCTTGAGTTGAGCTTTGGCTCATTTAAGGTACTAAATTAGCTCGAGCCGAGCTTAGGCTTGTTTATGGGTTTTCTCAAAATATATAAAAATAATAATATGTGTATTTAAATTAAGTAGTTAATAATAAACGAACGAAGCCTGAGCTTGAAAAAACAACTCACGAGCTGAGCTAGAGCTCGCGCCCTTGAAAGTCAAATGCTGCCGTGCTCTAGCCTAGTTGAGCTCGGGCTCGGCTCGTTTACACAACCAACGCCGGATTGATTTTTAAAAAAAATTGAAAAAAGTTCCGATTTGGGGTTTTGGGCCAGTTTTTGACTGATTTGACCGCACCGACTAATGTCAATGATTAGCAACAAAAAAAAAACAGTAACTCGTCGACTAGCGACTAATTGTCGATTAATAAGGATTTTTCCAACACTGATAACTGATTTGGAAATGATGTTTTCAGTTGTAAACTTTGATCTTAATTTTAGAGTAACAATAATCATAAAGGGTACGTACAAGTGACAATATGATTGTTTTGCAACACTGATAACTGATTTGGAAATGGTTGTTTGATTATAGTTTCATGTGTGATTGAAAGAAAGTTTGTATGTGTCACATGATTGGGGGCTAGACTGTCAATCTTTGTCACTTTCTAAATGCTGGTCTGCACATGGAGTCTGCAACTATATTTTTCAATTACAACTTAAAACATATATTATTAGCTTGATAGATCATAATATGAAGCACGGCTTAGTTAAGAGTTAAGACAGACTTAGTTACTAGCTTACACTACTGCTCGCCAGTAACTTCTAATTTCACAATTTTTAACCTACCGCTGATGATTTATCTCCCACTGATGAGTAGTAACTTTCTGTTCATCTCATTTGCCACTGCTCAGTAGTAACATCGCATAGCGTCCCTGGTTAGGCAACACCGCAGGGTTTTTAGCAGGGGTCTTCAAAAATTGTTGAAACCGACCAAACTGCCCAATTGCCCAAACCTAGTTGGCCTTGTTATGAGTAGTACAGTTCAGTTTAGGATTTGAAAAACCAGGTTTCACGATTCAGTTTACGGTTTGGAACCGGCCGGGAAAACTGAACCGGTCTAGATATTAATAAATTAATATATTTTTTTATTTTATTAATTTTAATTAAAAATAATGCTTTTCGCTTATATAAATCTAACAATAATAATATACGTGTAAGTTTTTTGTTTATAATACACATATATTATTAGTTTAACTGATTTCGTACTCTTAAAGTAAACCCTTTATTACGTAAAAGATAAAGCGTTTTATCTTTTTTTAATCCTACCATTTTACTGAACTTTTGAAGATCTATGATACGAGTCTATGCTAAAATATTACGGCCCACACTCCAAAACTGAACAATTTTGGCCTGTACGGCTATACTAATCTACATTATAAACAAAATATGTATTTCATTGATGATATCTTAAAGCTATAACCTATGATCTGTATCAATGTGGCATATTTTCTAACCAAAATCTAAAAATAACATGTGTATGGTTTGAGGGTATGAGTTGTATTTGTATAATTAAAATTAAAATTATTGCAACTGATTAAAATTTAAAACGTATATAAACTGATTCACCAATTGTTACTCTTTGAACATGTGAACAGGGTGAGCTTTCTCGGGGCAGAAGCATGTTTGCTTGCAGGATCTGCAAAAAACGCTTACCACACTAAATACCGTGGCATTTATCGTGGTAACAAGCTGTCGTGTGAAACCCTACGCAAAGGCGTGTTTGCTGGTGGTGCCGCCTTGACATTTATCTCAATGGTAGCATCGATCGTTTATTATGTGGTCCATTTGAAGGTGGATACGGGTGGATGGGAAAAGCATGAAAATGGACTGTCTATGACGTCTTTAGAGAATCCGGATCATGGAGGCGCAGGTCGGTTTGAAAGGCTATAATTTCGTTAATATTATCATATTGTAGAAAAGAAGTATAAATATACAACCTCTTTTATATGTGTTATATGTAAAGGTTTTCAGGCCCTGCTTACTGCTTAGTGCTTACTACACTTTCAAATTTTCAATGGGTTAAACATGAAACAGGTTAGGTTGGGTTGGGCTGGAAGCCTGGAACACCAAACTAAATTAGGGGGGTTCATAAACTGTTGATATTTTAAACTGACTTTAATATTTAAACCCAAATAAGTTTGTCCACTTTGAGATCCAAATGTTCAGGTTCACAGTTCGGTTCTGGTTGGTTAACGGTTTGGTCTAGTTTGAAACTTAGAACCGGTCCTGTAAGCCTAAGTGCCTAACCGATTGTTTAACTTTTAGTAATTATATATTCTGTTTTTGTTTTTTGCCATACGTAATATGTATGATAATCATGAATCGTCTTCAATCGGTTAAAAAAAGTTTGAAACTTACATACACATTGTTGGTGATAAGAGGAAGTGAGGAAGACGTAAAGTTATCATGCCCCTTATGTCCTGAGCGGCTCCACGTGCTACAATGGCTAGGACAAAAGGGTCCCAATCCCGCGAGGGGCATGCCAACTCCAAAAACCCGTCCTCATTCAGGTTGCAATTTGCATGTATGAAGCTAGAATTGCTAATATTGCTGATAAGACATATGGTGGTGAACCAAAAACCCGTCCTCATTCAGGTTGCAATTTGCATGTATAAAAGCTAGAATTGCTAGTAATTGCTGATCAGCCATATTATGGTGAATCCATTCCCGGGCCTTGTACAAACATTGTGAGACGGGGACATTTAGGGGAAAGTTTGAACCGCCAAATCAGCTGGTCTTCCCCACTCGGCTCTAAATAGGTCCACACATATCAACCCATCATAAACTCTATTGTGAAAACAAAAAAAAAACAGAAGTAATTTGTCTAAAAATATTAATATTTTTTAGAAGTATATATGCACATCAAAAGCTAAAAGAAATCAATATTTTTACACATCAGGTATGGAGCCAAAATGAGTTGTGTATATGTTTTCTCAGAATTTTAAGCAGGTTTTCATGTTTTTGGAAACTTCCCTCTTGGCTTTTTCACCTCACAAAAAACAATACATCAGTCACCCAATAAAAAACATTATCAGGTTATGGACAGCATGTCAAAAATATAATAACCAATAAACTATATATTCAACCTTTTCAAAAATATTATACAACAAAATAATATTATTAAACTAAATATTGTACAAGTTGATGGTATCAATATTTGGGGTTTAGGAATGAGTTTTAATACATAAAAATAAGAGTTAAATAAGATTTCCATAATTAATTACCCAAAGCATTTTTAAATATTATTTCCATTTCGTTAGTGAAATAATACACCGAGTGAGATGAGCCAAGCCGAACTCGAGCTTAACTAAGCTCGAGCTTAGCTTGTTTTGACTTACGAGAGCTCGAGTTTGAGCTCTTTTTCTAAAGTTCGAGCTTGACTCGTGAGTTATTTTTCAAGCTCGGGTTCAGCTCGTGAGTTGTTTTTCAAGCTCAGACTTGGTTCGTTTATTATTAGTTAATTAATTAATTAATTTATATACGTATTTAATTATTTTTATACATTTTGAGAAGAAAACCTTAAATGAACCAAAGCCCGGCTCGAGCTTGGCTACGTAGTGTGAAATTAATACATTAAAAGTTTAAAAGAGGTAAATAAACAAGGCTTAAAGAACCTAAACGAGCTTCGGCCTGATAACTAAACGAGCTTTATTTGAGACTCGGGTTTGAATCAAGCTCAAAAAAGTTCGGCTAATTTCACACTTTTAATCAATCCAAGTTTCAGTAACTCGCGAACAACTCGACTTTTTTTTGGAGCACTGACATTTATAGCAACCCCTAGGAGCCATCACAAACGGCTATTTGCCAAAAACAAGTGTACATAATCCTTACTTTGGTTTGGTGAGCCCACACAGCTAAACGGTCTTTCTGGCTTGGTTGGATTGTCCATTATGATCCCTCGTGTGGTTGCATATAAAAACAATCTCTAACCCGCAGGCTTAAAAAGATCAAGACCGTTGGTTTTGATTACCAAATGTTGTTTGTTTGTTTTGTCGCTTGATTACTAAACTAAGGATGGTGGTGCTATCATGAAGCAGGTCAAACTGTGGTGCCTAGCTAGTCAAATTATTATATATTATTATTTCAATGGAATATATAATTGGCTACGTTGTATTGTAGTTGTAGTTGTGTTTTGTTACTTTGTAGGTGGTGGATTAAAATTAAGAATCGTTACGTGCTATTTAAAACATATTTATAACATAATGTGTTAATTATATCTATAACGTAACAACTACTAATCATGTCGTTTGTATATTGTGTAAGCAACCTAAAACAAAAGAGTTTATGTTCACTTAACTATTGATTAACGTTCGTGAATCAAAATTTATTTATACTCGTTCGTTTATATATACATTTTAGTTTGTTTGTTTTCTGGTCTATCACACTTTAGTGTAGTTTTATGATTATAAACTAATAATATTTGGAGTAGTTTTAATAAACTGTTGGTCTTAAGGGTGTTCACGTTTACCTTAAATTGGTATTCACTCGTTTACACTCCATCTATGTTTATTTATTTTCGTTCGTGAACCGTTCATTTATATTATTAACGAACAACCATAAACGTCTTCCTTTTCTTAACAAATGGACTCATTGAAGTAAAAGTTGTTTGTTTAATTGTTCATGTTAGATTGGTTCGGTTAAAGTTAACGAACGCGTTCCTAAATGCTCCTCTTGTAGCTGTCATATAATATGCGTATTACTTTATACAAAATGAGAAGTATAATCTACATGATTCTTAAATCTAATTAATTGAATGATCGAGTGCTTCATACGTTTTTTTACTCTTCAAGACACCACAATTTAATTTACTCATCAAGGCTAGCTATTGCATGCTCACCAAATAAATAAACCATCCTTTATACTTCCTTAAAAATTAATAGCAGCATTATCCATCATCATTATTAATTATTAAAAAGCTTATAAATATCATGATGATCAAAACCTAAAATATTGTAATCTCAAATGTTTGTTCTGAAATCATAACTTGCAAGATTTATGTAACTATTTTCAAAATCTTTAACAAACTATCAATAATCTCAAGAAGATACAATCTCTGTTAAAGCAATTAGTATTTTCATCTAAATATTTCATCTCACTTCTAAAACATGGATTAAATTTAAGAAATAGTGAACTGGGGTTTTAGTTCATGTGATTTGTCTAATCTACGATTTTAGTTCAATAGGTTCAAATTTGCACTTTTCGTTCTTGTGGTTTCATTTCACTAGCAATTAAACCCGAATTCATTAATCCCGTTAAGTCTGGTCGTTAAACCCTTCAGCGTGTCCTTCATGTGAGGGACAATTTTGTCCCTTCCCCCCAAATACACTCAACCCCTCACGTGAGGGGCTTGCTAATTAAGACCGATGCTTATTTGGGACGAAAAAAGGACAAAACTGCTCTTACGTGAGGGACACGTTGATGGGTTTAACGACTAGACTTAGCGAGATTAGTGAATTCGGGTTTAATTACCACATGAACAAAAATCAAAAATTTAAAACTATTGGACCAAAACCACATCGACGAAAACTACATCTTACTTTTTATTAAAAAACTTACTTCTTACTCCCATTAGTCCCATGTTCAGTGATTCACTATATATTCCATTGAACACATAGTGATGAGGAATATTATAGATAAATCTTTTTAGCTTATATAGACAGGTATAATTTATAAGAATCCAAAAATCATAATATAATCACATGATAAAAAGTGTGATTATTTTTATTCATTTCCTTTGTAAATACACTTTTAAAAAAGAAACATATCAACTCTAAAAAGTTGGCCTATTATTAATAAACTATATTCCAATGTCTTGTAGGCTGAAACCAACTTAGACTTTTACTTTTCCCAATGCTTTCCACACCTCCAACAAAGTCCATACTCACACACGCTTTTTCACACACACACACAACTCTCTCTCACACTTCAACATTGTTTCTCATTTCAAAGGTAAACCCTTAAATTCATCAAAAATTCACATTTTGAAGGCTAAATTTGTAATCTTTACATGATATTATGCAACCATCTTTTGTTCTTCAAGTTTTCTTGATTTTCTTGATTTTATGCAACTCTTTAAATTCAAGATTCCACAATTAGTCCTACTAAACCCTGTTTCTCATATCAAAGGTACATCATTTATTCATCAAGATTTTACATTTTGAGAGGTAAATTAGTAATCTTTACATGATATAATGCAACCATATTTTGTTCTTCAAATTTTCTTGATTCTCTTGATTTTATGCAACTCACTCAATTCAAGATTTTACAATTCCTACTAAACCCTGTTTCATTTCATCAAGATTTTACATTTTGAAGGGTAAATTAGTAATCTTTACATGAAATGAAGCCACAATCTTTAGTTCTTCAACTTTTCTTGATTTTCTTGATTTCCCATTTCATACTCCATGCAACTTGCTTAAATGATGAAGGATACACTCTATTGACTTTCAAACAGTCAATCACACAAGACCCAGATGGGTCATTAACCAACTGGAACTACTCTGATGAAACCCCTTGTTCATGGAATGGCATTGCATGTAAAGATCAAAAAGTTGTTTCTGTTAGTATCCCACAAAAGAAGCTTCAAGGGTTCATATCACCTGTTCTTGGGTCTTTATCAGAACTCAGACATATTAATTTAAGAAGCAATAAGTTCATGGGTGTGTTACCTTTTGAGCTTTTTAATGCTCAAAAGCTTCAAAGTTTAGTGCTTTATGGCAATTCTTTATCTGGGTCAGTACCAAATTATATCAACAGGCTTGTTTACCTTCAAACCCTTGATTTATATAGCAATATGTTTAATGGGTCACTACCCATTTCACTAATTCAGTGTAGAAGGTTAAGGAGTCTTGATTTGAGCCAAAACAATTTTTCCGGGTCGGTCCCGGATGGGTTCGGGTCAAGTTTGGGATTTCTCGAAAAACTCGATTTTTCGTATAATATGTTCACGGGTTCGATCCCGAAAGATTTGGGAAACTTGTCTAATTTGCAAGGAACTGTTGATTTGTCTCATAATATGTTTAGTGGTTCAATCCCATCTTCACTCGGTAACCTTCCGGAAAAGGTTTACATTGATCTCACTTATAACAACTTAACCGGCCCGATCCCACAAAACGGTCCGTTGGTGAACCGTGGACCGACTGCGTTTATTGGGAACGCGGGGTTATGTGTGCCCCCTTTGAAGAATCTATGTAACCCGAATGACGCGAGTGACGCGAGCTCACTGTCTTCATTTCCGTTCTTGCCCACGAATAACCCGTCGTCGGAGGTTGAAGCGGGCCGAAAAGGGTTGAGTAAAGGTGCTGTGGTTGCTATAATTGCTAGTGATGTAATTGGGATTTGTTTGATCGGTTTGATACTTTCTTATTGTTATTCGAGATTATGTCTTTGCGGTAAAAAGAAACACGGGTATGATAAGGGGGGGAGTAAGCGTCGAAACGAGTGTTTATGTTTTAAAAAAGATGAATCGGAGACGTTATCCGAGCACATTGAGCAGTATGATCTTATGGCGTTAGATGCACAATTAGGGTTTGATTTGGATGAGTTGTTAAAGGCTTCGGCTTTCGTTTTGGGGAAAAGTGGAATTGGGATTGTTTACAAAGTTGTACTCGAAGATGGGGTTACATTTGCGGTTAGAAGGTTGGGTGAAGGTGGTTCTCAAAGATTCAAAGAGTTTCAAACCGAAGTCGAAGCAATCGGGAAGCTAAAACATCAGAATATTGTAACCTTGAGGGCTTATTATTGGTCTGTTGATGAGAAGTTGCTGATCTATGATTTTGTTCCGAATCGCAATCTTGGCACCGCGATTCACGGTAATTTTCTAACTTTCAAATCTTGATTTAATACATTCCATTGGGTTGGACTTTTGGGTGTAAACTGTAAATGAGCCAAACCGCTCATAAGCTACTCGAGATCAGCTCTCTAGAAGCTGGTTTCGAGTCGAGCTTAAACGAGCCCGAGCCTGAGCCTGACCTTCACATATCAAGCCCGAGCTTGTTTGCGAGCCTAAATGAGCCCTTCATTTATATAGTTTTGGTTAACATATTAAATATATTAGATCTATGTAAAAATTTTAATTATCAGTATATGCGTGTGTCTATATATATATATATATAATTAAATAATTATCAATAAATAAATAAACGAGCCGAGCTCAAATTTGACAAACTACTCATGATTCTTGCTCGAGCTTTAGATATAGATCTCTAAACAAGTCGAGTTCGACACGTCTACACTCCTTATTTTGATATCAAATTATCCAAATAGTATACGTTTTTGCAGTCGGATGTGTTTATGTTGTTTAAAGTTGTAATAATAATATTCAAACGCCCATTAAAACGTTGTGCATTGTTGTTTTCAGGGAAATCCGGCGTGCCATCTTTCGTGCCGCTTTCATGGACCACCCGTTTAAGGATAATAAGAGGAACGGCTAAAGGTCTAGCTTATCTTCACGAGTTCAGCCCGAAAAAGTATGTACATGGCGACCTAAAACCATCAAACATCTTACTTGGTCTAAACATGGAGCCCCAAATATCTGATTTTGGTCTTAGCCGCTTGGCTAACATAGCCGGTAGTGGCACCCCCGTGCTTCAATCCAACCGAGTGGTCTCAGACGTTGCAACCACAACAACCGCCACATCAGCTTCAGCTTCACATGCTCCAGTCTCTTATTATCAAGCACCCGAGGCGTTTAAGGTGGTGAAGCCTTCACAAAAATGGGACGTGTACTCTTTCGGTGTTATTTTGTTGGAAATGATCACGGGAAGGCCGCCTGTTGTGCAAGTGGGTTCGGAGGAAATGGATCTTGTTCATTGGATTCAGTTGTGTATTGACGAAAAGAAACCGCTTTCGGATGTTTTGGACCCGGGGTTAGCGCAAGATGTCGATAAAGAAGAGGAGATAATTGCGGTTTTGAAGATCGCGATCGGGTGCACTCAAAGTAACCCGGAAAGAAGACCATCAATGAGACATGTGGTTGATATTTTGGACAGATTGAGTCAAGATTAAATGAAGGTTTAACTAAAGTGTTGATTTTGTGTTTGAAAGTATTGGGTTGGTTTTGACATGTTTGGAAAGTGGAGGGGTGTGTGGTGTACATCTGGTGAAAGATGAAGGAGAATGCATTGTTTTGTTTTGTTTTTTTTTTTTATATTTCTTTTTGTTCTTTTTTATGCATAATTTGGATTTTTTTATTTTAATATTTGATGTATATTTTGGGGAAACAAATGTGGTGTCATTGGTCTTGATGATCCAATTTACTTTTGACTTTGTGGTTTTCTAATTATCTTGATTTGTGAAATCTGACAAAACACATGGGTTTTAAGACACTTGTGTATAATATTTTATTTATAATATTTATAATCTTATTAATATATACAAGTTTGTTATTGTAATTCACTTTTAAGAGTTTTTATTTTTGTTTAGATTATAGTTCCTTTTCATTTTCTTTGTCACATTTTAACTTGTTTGCTCTTTAGGGTTGGTGAGGTTGGTTCATAGTTGGTATCAACTTGATTGGCTAGGGTATTGGTAAAGTTGATGTTTTTGACATCAATAAAAATATGTTAACATATTAATGAATCGTCGAAAGTACTAGTGAATTGTCCAAGTCACATAATTCGTACAAAATTTTCTCCCTTAAATGTTTCAAATTAAACTTAAATTTTAATGTCTTAAATGTTAAGTTTGTAGGATCGTTGTCTTAGCGGTATAAGAGTGCGTAAAATGGTGTCTCTTTCATGAAAATGAGAGTTCGAGTCTGGTAGTGAATAATAGTGTAAATTTAAACGTAAGACGAGATTTTGAAAGGATGTGTTAATCGTTAAAAAAATACTATATCTTATGTTACTCTTTTTTTTTTCGTTATATTATTTGCACTCATGAGCTTTATTTTGATATTTTAATGAAAATAAATCTTAATTTATAGGTTAGTTAAAAGTTTTAGAATTAAAACATATAGGTTAGTTAAAAGTTTTATAGGATAAAATTGAATGTGGCTTAATGGTAGAGCACTCACTTTATTAGTAAGAGGTAGGGGGTCAAACCTCACTATCACCAATTTATATGAAAGATATGAGGGATGACCCTGGCTTGCTAGAGTTCGAGTCCTGATCTCACCGGTTTTATCGGCTCCTCGTTGTCGTGCCATTACGCGGGCGTGGGGGTCGGGTTTTATCCGGTGAATCCCTCAATAGGGTGGACCGCTAGGGGCTCCGTCCGTACGGAATAGTGGCCGGCTCGGGCTACCTTTGACCAATGGGGCCGCGTACGAAGTACCCGGCCTTACTTAGCTGGTCGTTCAAAAAAAAAAGTTTTATAGGTTGATAACTGAAATTCTTTTTGCTTTTATCATCCAATGAAAAAACAAAAAATTTAATATAGGCTCCTTTAATTTTAATTATTTTAATAGATAATAAGTTTCTACTACATTTGAATTTTGCTGTCGGAATCCAAACACCAAACAATTAACCCGTCAATCATGGCTCAACAGGACAACAACCCTCTTTGTTTTTTCGTATTTTCAAACATTATACCAATAATCAAAATAAACTTGTTTTATACTTTTATATTTGATATATACGTAGTTTAAAAAGGTTAAATTTAACTTAAACTATATGTAGCTACTTATATTTGTACTCTAAGGTTCTCATGACAATTCTTGTGATCCTTTCACAAATCGGTTGTTGTGGTAGTTATTTAGTGACCACTATTTACCAATCGTTTATGCAATTGAGATATACTGGAGACATAAAGGACTTTGTGTTAATCTCTAATACTAGTTAGAAGGTGCGGGATGCACACTCACTAATATTGAACCATCAGTTGATGAACGATGTTCATGTGTGTCATACATCATGACCATAAAATTTATGGGCATGGGAGGTTGGTAGTTGGAAGGAAGTATTAGTTGGGACTCATAGCTCTCACTCCTTTCGTTTTGATGAATTTACTTATGAACACATTTGAAACACCTTTTTGGGTGGTTTGTGAGAAAAGACATTTATTAATATAGATTTGGCACACACACTGACGGATCCAATATTTCTTTTCATAGGGAAGGGGGGTGATCGGTGGACTTAGCCAAAATTTTATGGGGCGATCGGGATTTTTGTGTATAAACTACACTGGGCTGTCTTTTTTCTTTTATGTCGCCGGGCGGGGCAGGTAACCAAGATAATTATAGGATGGGTCATAATGAATCGGGTTACTTTCTCTTATCAAATAAGTTACCATCTGTTAACCGGGCAAGAGGCCCAAAACATAATAGCTTGGGCTTGCTTCTACAACTTGTACTTGCCCACAAAAGAATAGTATGGGTTTAACTTTTGAGTTTTTTTTTTAATATCTTTGTACGACCATTTTTTGCTTTATAAAAGAATTGCGAGTTATTAATAATACGTGTGAATGTTGATAAGTGGAAAGAACTGGTGCTAAAATGTTGATAAATTTGATGGTAAATTGTGATTTGAGAAATGGTATGTTTGACATGAAAAGAAAAATAGTTTATTGAATTATTTTATTTGTAGTACTTGGTTAACTTCCATTTTTCATGCCCATCTGAGTAGCCCTAAACACTACTTACCCGACCCGCAAACCGGATTACCGAAAACCCAATTAACCCATCATATATTGTGTCGGTAGTCAGATATGTTTTCACCAGCACAAGACCCGAAGAAGCCGACATGAGAAGCCTGAAAACCGGAACCTGAGCAAGAAAATTGAATTGACACCCCTAGCTACCCTAAAGTTAACTATTTTCCACTATACTCACCTCAAAACGCTGCAAACTCACCTCACATAAATACCATAATAATAAATTTAAACACATGGGTGTAAATTTCTCTTCTTCGGTTGTTGAAAGTTTGAAATCGAGCCATTACATTTTCTCTTTTTACTTTATCAAATGTTTCTCTTTTTTTCTTTTTCGTTTAAAAAGATTCTGAATGTTTTTTCATCTTC